>NC_087353.1:6781881-7084912 GCF_030014295.1 Loxodonta africana
GCCAAACCAGCTGCTGCCGAGTAGATCCCAACCCATGGCGACCCCATGTGTGTCAGAGGAGAACGGTGCTCCAGCAGGTTTTCAAAAGCTGTGATATTTCCGAGGTAGATCACCAGGTCTTCCTTGTCAGGTGGCTCTCGGTGGGTTCAAACTACCAACCTTTGGTTAGAAGCTGAGTGCTTAAGTGCTTGTGCCACCCAGGGCCGCCTCTGTGTTCCCAAAGCTCTACTATTATATTCCTCGTCAAACTTACACAGTAAGTATTTACTCATGTTACCATATCCCCTACTAGTCTATAATTTCCCCAAGGAGAGAGAACATCTCATTCTCCTTAATACCTCAGCAACAGTCAAAGCACATGGGATACTAAACAAACTCAATAAACACTCGATAAACTGGATTCTATTTTATTTATTTCTTTTAGAAGGGTAAACGGCTATGTAGCTTTAATCATATAGCTCATTATTTACTATTTTTAAATGGTGTAAAAAGAAATCAGGATTTTCACGTCTGATTCAGAATTCTTAGCCTTTGACACCATGTAAATGCATTATTATGGCACGTCTCAGATGGAAATGTACAATAAAATCATGATACAAAGGCATACCAATTCATTCTCCTTTGGAACACAACATGGTTCTATCTAATGTGGTAAATGGAAAATTAGAACTGCAATGAGAGGAAAAAAAAAGTTCTGAGGTGAAAAAACAAAATCACAGAGACAAAAGTAATTTCTATAGAGTTCAGTGCATTTCAATTACATCGCAGACTACTGTGTCCTTTCCTGGTAACTCAAATTAGAATGGAAATGACTTGTAGTATAAGTCATGGCCACCAAGATCAATATTTTCCTTTAAGTATAATTAGACTACAGCCCTCACAGTTATCAGATGGTCACATAAAACAAAGCAGACAAATGTTAGAACTATACCTCACGAAATTTTTTTTGGTGGGGTGGGTATGGATTTTCCTCTTTTCAGTAAATCTTAAAGGAGTGGATTGAAAGCAAGAGAATACCTGGCTAAGAGTTCTAGCCTTTCCCTTGCCCTTATCTTGACTTGTGATCGGGGACAACCTACCTAAGGTCTCAGGGCTTTAGTTTCTTCATCCATGAAATTAGGCTTTGAGACACATAATCTTTATTGTTGTTGCTGTTTAGGTACCCTCAAGTTGGTTCCAACTCATAGCAACCCTATGTACAACAGAACGAAATACTGCCCGGTCCTGCACCATCCTCACAATTGTTGCTATGTTTGAGCCCATTGTTGTAGCCACTGTATCAATCCATCTTGTTGAGGGTCTTCTTCTTTTCCACTGACCATCTATTTTACCAAGCATGGTGTTCTCCAGAGACTAGTCCCTCCTGATAACATGTCCAAAGTATGTGAGACAAAGTCACACCACCCAGGAGCATTCTGGCTGTTATTTCTTCCAAGACAGATTTGTTCATTCTTCTGGCAGTCCATCATACACTCAATATTCTTTGCCAACACCATAATTCAAAGGAATCTATTCTTCTTGGGTCTGCCTTATTCACTGTCCAGCTTTCACATGCATATAAGGCGACTGAAAATACCTTTAAGGTCCCTTAAAACTCTTAACATTCTATGATTTCAAAAATTTATCTGTGTCAAGAGGAGTAACCGTATTCCATTCCACAAATACTCATGGATACACTATTCTAGACACTGGATGGGAGTGGAAGACAAAAGAATACCTTTTGAGACTTATTGTCCTGCTACTACACTTATTTTTGTTTTGCCTCCAAACTAAAAATATCATACTATTTCCTGAATGTGTGTCATACTTCCCAGATGTATGTAATACCCAGTTAATTGCACTAAAAAAAAAAAAGTTAACTTATTATTAAAAGACTCAAATGAGTGTCTATAGCACTTGGCACGGTGACCACTCAAATAAGTTTTCTTCCACGAAGCCTGTCATGAAGAATTGAGCCATACTAAGAACTTGGTATGAGGTATAGGGTCGCTATGAGTCAGAATCGATGGCAGCAGGTTTGGTTTTTTTTGTTTTATTGGTGCTTCAGTGGCAAAACTCGGGTTCAATTCCCAGCCAACATACTCATGTGTAGTTATCACCTATCTGTCCGTAGTGATTTGTATTTTGCTATTACACTGAACAGGTTTCCGCAGAGTCCAAACTAAGAAGGCCGAGAAAGAAAAGCCTAGTATCTACTTATAAAAATCAGCCAGTGAAAAACCTTTGGATCACAACCATTAGCTCCTCAGCTGATCATGGGATGGTCAAGGACCTAGCAGCATTTTGTTTTGTTGTGCATGGGATCATGGTGAGTCAGGAGCCGACATAATGACAGCTAACAATAAGAACGACTGAGCAGATCTCCCATAATTCTTAATAAACTTATACTCAATCTCTGAATGGCCCTGGTAGCCTTAGAAAAGAGTAAAAAAAATAATCTATAGGTATAATAGGGTCAAGGAGATCTGGTCCTCTGTTTCAAAAGCCAAAAGCTAGCCTGATGCACTATAACACACACAATCTTCCAGGAAATCCCAGAACTCAAATACGAGTTTCTTCAGATGCCACAAGAAATTATTCTCAGGAAGATCAGAATGTTTCTAGTCCTAATAACCACCAACCAAAACCCTACAGCTAGGTCACAATTAGAAGGTGACTTGGTGAATGTGTTATTAACACAGTGATCAAATATTAATCCACACCAGCATAAGACAGTGTTAAGGATAATCCAACCAATAGGGCCAGAAATGCTCCTAGTATGGAGGGCCCTGCCATGGAGACCAGAACTCCTGAGAAATGGTGACAAGGACAGCCTCAGTCCCAGAAAGGGCTAGGATGGGCACTAGCAGTGCTGGTCTCAGTCACTGTTTTTCTGTGATTCCATGGGGGCCCAATGCCCTTTCTAACCAATACCCTCTCTCTGGAGGTACGGTAATATATTCACATAGATTACAGTGGAACCTTACAAGCCTGATTGCCAGTTCCCTCACCTTCGGGCAGCTTTGCATACCTATGTTTTGATCTTTTGTGTGTTTTCTTGCAATTTAACTCTCCAAACACAATCCTATATTTCTCATTTTCTATTTCTGGGGGGATTTCTGACTCTAATCTCCAAGAACAGCCAAGGGTAAAAATAATTCCAAACTCTGAACCTCATGAACCTTTTTTTGTTTTGTTTTGTTTTTTTGAACCTCACGCTCCAGATTCCTCTCCCCTGCCACACATTATGGAGGTCCAGTCCCTTTCCAATGCATTCATTACAGCACATTTATAGGACAGCCGACAAAGCATTTTCTCATGGTGTTGCTGTGAGTCAGAAGTGACTCAACAGCCCCGGTGACAAGCTAACAACTCTCATTATGCTGGTCCCTACAACTTCTCTGTTAAGAACATGAAACAGTTGTGGTTACTTTCAATTTATAATAAGGACACCAAGGCTCAGAGCGGGGATGTGCCCTCCCTACTGAGGGCTACATATAGAGGGCTTTGGACTTAAAAGTATCTCAACACTTGCCACACGTGTATTTCTGACATGTCTAACTCTATTCTGTTCACACAATCCTTTATGTTTATACTTTATATATCAAGTAGAAGTTAAGTAGCTTGGGGACTGGAACTTCTGTTGACCTCCCAGGGTGCAAGAGCCCTGGTCATTTTTATCATTCAATCAACGCATTAAAATAAGAAATACTGACTACTGAAGCTTCAACAAAATTCTTGCACATTCACTAACCTCTTCTGTCAATAAAAATTTCCTGTAACTGATTTTCTTCTGTAAACAATAAATTTTTCCCTTCGTAGGGATTCTCCTGAACACTGTGTATTTCTGTAAGCCTTCTCTGGCTTTACCTTTACTTTATTACCATCAATCAATCAACCGGTTTGTTTCAAAGTATTTGCCATCCCTACCACTGGGAATTTCTTGCCAGGAATCACTCCTGTATCAATTCCCTTCCCACATCTTTCATCTGAATCTCTGTGTTCTCTTCCTCTTTCTTGGCAGATGATTCTCTAGACCTTGGTTCTTCTTCACTCAGTTAAAATAGAACAACTTTTCCCCCTATCATCTCCATCCACACAATTCAGTGGTATTTAATCGTTTCCAAGGAATGCAAAGGAACCCCAACAAAACGGAGCGTTCGGCCCCCTTTCACCCCGTTTTAGAGCTTCATAAGGGATTATTACACCATCCCCAAATCAGATAACTTGCTGGAAAAGGGTGATTTCTCTTTTTCAGTGTTTTGCCTTGGTTCCAGCCTCATCCCATGTGCCAGCATCCTCATGCTTCCTCCCCAGGTTACTTAATTTAAATCCGCATGGCAAAGCCATCCCCAGCTCCCACTTGCTGCCGTACCCAGCTCTCTGCCTCCCACCAGCTGCCACGCACCCACCTGTTCAGCTCAGCAGCCACAGCGGCCTCCCACCCCGCCAGCCTGAGTGGGGGATGCTTCTTGTGCCACCTGCCCAGCCCCCTTACACAGCACCTGCTCTCTGGGGAGGCACAGAGCCGCACCCACCCTCGGGCACTCCTGGGACTGGAAAGGCAACGGGTGCAGATTCTGCTGTTCACCACCTGTGCAGCCCACCCCACTGGGGACCACACCAGACTATGGGCCTGACTCTGCAGTGGGAAAAACAGCTCTTTCCTCTGGAAAGCATTCTGTTTTTTTGTTTAACAGGTTATTTCCAAACATGAGTCGGAGCTGACTCAAGGGCAATCAACAACAACTACATACTGGGATTAAAATGAGACAATAAATATTTCAAACGTCCTTCCCTCCCCTTCCGGATGCCCTTTACTCTCTCCTTGAGGATGTTACCTTAGGAGAGACAGGACAGCTGACAACATATGACCATCCCTACCTATTGTCCTCCACCCTCCCACACTGTCGTGGTCCTCACTCCGCTGTTGGTGGTGGTGTGTGTCGTTCAGTCAATCCCAACTCATAGTGACCCCATATGACAGTGTAGAGCTGCCCCACAGGGTTTTCTTGGCTGTAATCTTTACAGAAGCAGATTGCCAAGTCTTTTTCCCATGAAGCCACTGGGTGGGTCCAAACCACCAACCTTTCAGTTAACCGCCAACTGCTTAACCATTGTACCACCATGGCTCCTTGGGCCTCACCCTAGACTTCAGTTATTTACCTTATATAAAAAAATATATATATATATATATATTTTTTTTTTTTTTCAGGGAAGCAAAGAGGAAACTATATTTTATTTTTAAAAAAAATGAATGCAAGGTTCAATTCAAGACCAACTAAGTAAGATATTCTTCGTTCAATAAATAATTAACTCCTACCTCATACCAGGCACTGTTACAGATGCAGAAAACACATCCGTGAACTAGACAGACAATCCATGGAGCTCGGACGCTAAGTCAGATTCCATTTTGTTTTCATGAGAAGAGCACAAACTTGAGAACTGGAGACTCATTTTAAATCCGGTCTTTATCGTTTACTTGCTATGCATGACATGGCAAGTTATTTAAGCTCCTAGAACCTCGGCGTTTTCCTTATGTGCAAAAGGAGTTAACCTTTATCTCTCAGAGATTTTATGAAGATAAAATAGGATGGTATATATGCTGTGCAGTTTCAAATTCACACACCAAACTCAATGAGTAGCAGAAATTTTCCATAACTTGTCCATTCCTCTTTGTGAGCCCAGAACACAGCATCTGACAACTACGGGCCCACAGTGAGCCCAAGTGTAACAAACCCGGTGTATAAGTTACAGTAAATGAAAAACAAAATGCATGATCAATGGTCCCCTCCTTCCAAATACTTACATTCTGGTATCAACAGGCACCCACGTATAATTTACACTATATTCTGATATATGCTGATAATTACGTAACACGAAGTGGTACTGATAGTATTATTCATTATATTAAAAATAGTTCATTGCTTCAAGATAACGATTATGTCTGAACTGATCCTGAAATCACTGAGAGGCCATTTTAGCATGCTACATAACTGCTAAATTACTTGGACATGCATCTAATAAACTTTAGATCTTTGGCAGCCTTTGATTGTTTAATTATTTTAAAAGCCACTCTCTAAGACATTTTCTCCTAATTAGTTAGGCTTTTCTCTTATGCTATTTGTCCAGTAACAGGGCACCAGAGTATCTGATACAAGAACAAGTTCAATTCAGTACAATTTAAAAACACATTTATTGACTGTCCTCTATGTGACCAGCTTTAAAGAGGCAACCCAAATTGGTAAGCTACAATCCTGACACTGGAGAGTCTTATTTGATACCTTAAAAAAATTTTTTAATGTTTTTCTTCTTAGCAAATATCCTAAATTAAAAAATAAAAACCCCATTGTCATCAAGCTGATTCCAACTCATGGTGACCCTACAGGGCAGAGTAGAACTGCCCCATAGGGTGTCCAAGGAGCAGCTGGTGGATTCAAACTGCTGACCTTTTGGTTAGCTGCCAAACGCTTAACCACTGCACCACCAGGGCTCCTATATCCTAAATAGTGACAGAAATTTCAGGACCAGGAACTTTAAATGGAAAATTGAGAGTTTGAATCTAGAATTAAGCATACTGACATCTTCAATTTCTGCAACAAAGTTTGCAAAGAATAAAATAGAATGTTTGGGATGGAATTAATACCCACAGCCACAGCCTCGGCAGAAGATACTTATCCATGACAGCCATTTGTGCAACAGCACCCTCCTCTACACATTACTCCAAAAAGATATCACCACTGGACCCATTACACATGAAAAAACCTTCCTGCCAACTTAGACCTAGATCAAGCTTTTCATTCCAAGTGCAGATACCATGACATGTAACCAACAGCCTCCTGGTCCATCACACAGCAGCAGGACATCCACCAGAAACCCGGGGTTCTGATCCACAGCCGATGTACTTCCTTCTATGTTCCAAAATCCCTTGCTTCATTTTTTTCCCAGAAGAAACATTTTTCTGTTCTTTCTTTCATTATTGGTGTATCAGTCCTTTATATCACTACACATTAACCCCACCCCATACCTGAAAGAATGGCTGCTATAAATCAAGTCTTTGCAGTGTGGTTTACGTGCACATGAATACATCTGCTTGGCAGCGAAACTGCACTGCTAAATAAGCAAACCCTTGCTGGAAAAATCAATCACTGTCCCTATCCGAGGTTTCCATTTGACTATAAAGTGAGGTATTAAAACACATACCAAAACTACTTTTTTTTTTAAAATACGTGGTTTATGGTTGCAGGTAATAAAAGCTTCTCAGAACACAAAGAAAAAATCATCACAGACCATACATTCAGGATGTGTTTAGGAATATTTATTTATTTTAAAACTCAGTAAAAAAGCCTTTTCAACAAAGATTAAATAAATTCATATTTTGCATAATTTTTAACCTTTAATGCAGAGTATTTCCACTGTAAAATGCCTTTCCAGAATTATTTTAAAGTACTTTTTTAAGAAAATATTGAAAGTGTCTCTAATCTCAAAAGAAGAAATTCAGCATGACTTGAATACCTTTTGGGATTCCTTTTACATGATGTGTCAGGAGAATGCCTTCCCTGTGCTGAAACCACCTTTCTCTGGGAATAGATGCAACCCTCATACATTACAAAGGGAATGTTCTTAGCAGGCCAGAGGACAAAGCAGGCTTCTAATTTAAAGTGGCATCTGGTGAGCAGCTTTGACACAGTCTCTCCCAACTTCCTACGAAAATACGAATGAAAACACTGAAAACTTCGGAAATTATACACAACTGAAAACTATGACAGATAATCACCTTATTGCAAGAATCTAGAAATAATTTCCACAAATTTTGAAGCCAATAGCACACACTAGGTCAGAAAGGGCAGTCCCTGGCTTAGCTGCGTCACATCCAAACAAAAACGAATCAAATCTATTGTCCTTTTACCAGTGTTTGTTGTCTCAGAAATGCAGTCTGTGGTCTACTTCCACCAGAAAACTGGGCAGATGTCACGCCAGCAAGCAAGTGTCCAGTTCTCCTCCCACAAAACATTTCCCTATCCATTTAAAGATTATAAACTCACAGAAAGTAGGAAAACAGAGGCTGGCAGTGGGTGAGCCAGGTACTTTATTCTGGGAGATGCAACGTCTACAAGCACGGCTCCCTTTGGTGGGGGCTGAGATGGGAAGAGACCTGGTAGCAAAAAAAAAAAAAAAAAGCAGATCCAGAACTCAGCGTCTAGATGGCCTAACTGCTATCTCTCCACTACACTATCCTGTGAAACCCTCACTTAGACCACGCAGATCTACTCTCATCCCCTGAACACAGTCTCTTCATCCCTGCTTCCATGCCTCTGCTTTTGGTGATAGCATCTTTCCACCTCCCTGCGAGAATGCCCTCCACTATCCAAATCCCATCTGCAAATAATCTGAGAAGCTGGTCTGTAAGAAGAAGAACATGGCATTGGTTTTGGAGAAGGATTCACTAACAACCTATGATATGCAGCTGATATGACCTTGCTTGCTGAAAGTAAAGAGGACTTGAAGCAGTTACTGATGAACAGCAACCACTACAGCCTTCAGTATGGATTACACCTCAACATAAAGAAAACAAAAATTCTCACAACTGGACCAGTAAGCAACACCATGATAAATAGAGAAAATACTGAAGTCATCAAGCATTTCATTTAACTTGAATCCATAATCAATGCCCACAGAAGCAGCAGTCAAGAATTCAAACAATGTATTGCATTGGGCAAATCTATTGCAAAAGACCTCCTTAAAGTGTTGAGAAAGAAAGATGTCACTTTGAGGACTAAGGTGTGACTGAGCAAAGCCATGATATTTTCTATCACCTCACATGCTTGAGCAAGTTAGACAATGAATACGGAAAACCGAAGAACTGATTCATTCAAAATATCGTGTTGGCAAAGAATACTGGTAGCAGCTCCAACTAATCTGTCAGGGGCTGAACAGGACAGGCAGGAGAAGTCCCCATCTTTGAAAAGAGAGCCACCTGGGAAGGAGGGCTGCCTGACAACAGGAATTGAGACAGGAGCACAGGATGTCAACCTATAACAGGTGAGCTACCTGGAAGAAGAGTTCTACCATCTCCCAGGCAGACAGACAGCAGAACCTATAACATACATATATTCTGTCTTTCAGAAATACCAGAAATAGAAATCTCTTCTTATTCTAGGATGAGTAAATAGAACACCTCAACAAAAACATGAGTCCTGTGTACAAAAATATATACACATAGATGTTCACATACACCTAAACCAATGGACATCGATATGTACACATGCATATGAACAAGATTCTCCAGGTGGTACAAATACTGAAACACTCAAAGACTAGCTAAAAGGTTGGCCGTTTGAAACCCCCCAGGAGTGCTTCAGAAGACAGTCCTAGAGATCTGCTTCTGAAAGACCACAGCCTTGAAAATCCTATGAAACATAGCTGGACTCTGCACACACGGGGTCAACTTGAGTCAGAAATAACTCAACCACAACTAACAACAACACACAAAACACTGTAACGTAAAGCGACTGATCAATATTTTAATTCCGAACTCTGGAAAGTCTATGGTATAGAAAACAGGGGAAAATAAATTTAGAGAGCTGCTTATCTTTAAAAAAAAATTAAAAACACATGAATATTCATCACAGGAACAAAAAACGAAAGGACAGAATGAGATGGAGGTGACTTGTCCGTTAAAGAAGGAACACTCTGAAACTAACAAACAAAACAATAGCTTAATTAAATCTGCACGGAGGCACTGAAAAGCAGAATTTACACTTTAGAAAAGTAATGCCGTGATGTGGAAGATGAAGTTGAAGTGGTATCTAGAATATGAAAGGACTGAGCAAGCAGTAAAAAGGAGAGAAAATATGAGAAGAGGGACCATTTTCATGCTACTTATACAAAGTGCTCAGCATAAAATAGGTGCTCAGCAAGCCGAGCTATCAGTACCACGGTGGTTTCCTCTTGTCACCTAGAAAATATTTATGAAGACACCTTTGCAGTAAGATATTTGTAGATTTACTTACGGTTACCATGCAGGAAAGATCTACCACGGCAGGCTGAGCTGGCTATCCTCAGAAAGGCTGCTTATAAAGTTGTCCCTCGTTGGCATCTGGGAACCTGGACTTTAGGATTGCTTGCGCCACTCCCTACCTATGGTTTCCCACACCTCAACTCTTCCTGCAAATGATATGATTTATGCTGAACACCTTCCTGCCTTCTGGGAGTCTAAAATGTTATGTGCTAGGCAGAGGGTGCCATACGACAAAAAAAATTTTTTTTTTTTTTTTTTAATATAACAAGTCACCAATAAAATCCTGGGCACTGGGTCTCTGATGAGCTTCCCTGGTACACAACACTTCACACATATTGTCACAACTAATTGTTGGGGGAACAAAGTATATCCTGTGTTAAAACAAAAATCAGATTAAACCAATAATAGAAGTTGATTAAAGTTTATTCAACATGTTGTTGTTGGTGTTTTAGGTGTCGTTCAGTTGGTTCCAACTCATAGCAACCCTGTGTAAAACAAAAAAAAAACGCTGCTGGGTACTGCGCCACCCTCACAATCACTGTTATGCTTGAGCCCATTGCTGCAGACACTGTGTCAACCCATCTCATAGAGGGTCTTCGTCTTTTTCACTGACCGTCTACTTTACTTTACCAAGCGTGATGTCCCTCACTAGGGACTGGTCCCTCCTAATAACATGTCCAAAGTATGTGAGACAAAGTCTCGCCATCCTCACTTCTAAGGAACATTCTGGCTGTACTTCTCTCAAGACAGATTTGTTCCTTCTTCTGGCAGTCCGTGGTATATTCAATATTCTTTACCAACAGCATAATTCAAAGGCATTAATTCTTTTTCGGTCTTCTTTACTCATTGTCCAGCTTTCGCATGCATGTGAGGTGATTGAAAATACCATGTCTTAGGTCAGGTGCACCTTAGTCCTCAAAGTGACATTTTCCTCAACACTTTAAGGAGGCCTTTTGCAGCAAATTCGCTTGATGCGATACATCATCTGATTTCTTGTTTGCTGTTTCCATGGGCATTGACTGGGGAGCCGAGGAAAACGGAATCCTTAACAACTTCAGTATTTTCTCCGATTCTTATGATGTTGTTGCTTATTGGTCCAGTTGTGAGGATTTTTATACTCTTTATGTTAAAGTGAAATCCCTACTGCAAGCTGCAGTCTTTGATCTTTATCAGGAAGTACTTCAAGTTCTCTTTGCTTTCAGAAAGCAAAACTGTGCCATCTGCGTATCACAGATCAGTCTTCCTCCAATCCTGATGCCTCATCCTTCTTCGCATAGTCCAGCTTCTCGGATTATTCAATATACAACTTGCAAATTGGGGTAACATTTAGACGAGAGTGTCAAAAATGTTCAAAAATGAGAGAACCACAAAACACTCTTACACCAAATCTTAAGAGCACTGTCATGAAAAGAAAAAAAAAAAAAGGTCGGAATAGAACTGATAATTTGCGGTCGTGAAGGATTTTCATACGGCATTGTTTTAAAGAACAATTAAAATAATTACTGATTTACCCTAAACATAGCTCCCAATCTGACCCTTGGAGTCTGTTCCCTGAAATTAAGTGAATTCTTCAAAAGAGTGCAATGCCCAAGGCAAAATGGTCTTACTAGTTTATCTAGACCACTGTGTGCCTCAAAAGTGGCTTTTAGGAACCCGTTTTGAAAGGCTCAATGTTGAAATGGGCACCTAAAGGCAATGGCCTGTGTGGGGTACCTCAACTTCCACGAAAGCCAGAAGTCTGGATTCCAGGAGAATTCAAACGGTTTCTCACCTGTATGACTCCACTGGGAGAGGACTCTTGGAAGCTTGAGCCTGGTTTCTTCTGGACTCTGTCTCATGTACCTTTTCCCTATACTGATTTTGCTTTGCATCCTTTCACTGTAACAAATCTTAGCCAGGAGTATAACTATATGCTGAGACTTCCGAGTCCCCCCCAGTGAATCACCTATTGTGGGGGTGGGGTTGGGGACCCCCAATACCAAATAGAGACCTGGGAGTGAAAGGCAGTTTTTAAAACTGCTACACGAGGTATAAAAGACATTTTAATTCTAAAATTACTTCTTTAGTAAAGGTGACCAAAGTAAGAGGAAAAGATTCCAATGGTGAAAGGAAAAAAAAAGGAAGCATTTTAGATAAACTGTACATAAAGCAGCAGCACCCTGAGTTGTATCCTATGTAGAAGAGAAGGAAACAACAGGCAGATGTGACCACTGGGCGCAAGTAACTTAAAAATACAAATTAGTTATTTCGTTGAAGCATTAAGCACTAGCCCAAATACCACTTAAATTCTTGATCTGCTCTATTTGACTATCTTCTCTGCTGCAATTCTGTTTTCACAGAAGCACACTGCTTGTCAGTACCAAAGAAAAAACCAAACGCATTGCCATCGAGCTGATTCTGACTCATGGCAACCCTACAGGACAGAGTAGAACTTTCCCATAGGGTTTCCGAGGAGCACCTGGTGGGTTTAAACTGCTGACCCTTTGGTTAGCAGCCACAGCTTTTAGTAGGGCGACAATAAATCCCAATTTGCCTACATAAATCCTGATTTCCACCCATTTTGTCACAGCATAATATTAACAGTATTTCCTCTTGTTCTCAAGTATCTCAGTATGAACCCTGGACTCCTTTCTAAAGGCCTACTTAATTTTAAATTGACCAGTGGAGATACTAACTCAGCAATACAATGAACCAGGATTTACACCTCTTCTACACTTTGGCAGGGCAGCTCCACAACCCCTCTCTCTCTGCTTCTCTTTCCCTTCCCACCCTGGTCGGCACCTAATACTTTAGGTGGGAAAGAAAGGTTTCAAAGGACAATGAAAAAGTATGTCTTCACTTTAAGTCCTGATTATGAAACCAAAGTCAGTAGCCTTATCTAAGACTCCCCTCAGCCCTAAAAGTCTTCTTGATACAATTCCTGTGGTGATAGTATTTGGACAAGTCCCTGTTAACACATAAAAACAATTTGAATTATAATATCAAATTATTTCAATTTAATATCAAATAGTAATGCATTTTTAGATATCATGACTTTTTACTCTAAAAAACATCTAAACTTTATTCCATAGGTGTATTTGAATGTATTTTAGAAAATAATATGCTTTGATGTTTTCAATAACTCATTTAAAAAATACTATAATCATCAGCTTATCCTCAACCTATACTAAAAACTAGTTTGCCTTAACCCAAATACCTATATTATCTAAATAATTATTTAAAAAAAAAAAGATGGAACTATATTTCCCTGGTTAAGAACTTAAGTGGAACAGCTGTGTGTTTACCATAATTGCCTCCCTGAAAACAAATCTATAGCAATTGCCACTTTATCCACAAGGTATTATCACAGTTCTTTGTTCATCAAATAGCAATACAAAAGGCTGCGGTGAATACCAAGTAAAACCCTATTCAGGACCTAGATGGATACAACTTGACACTGAGGCATTATAAGGCTTATTTCACAGTCTTTTACAATCTACACAATCAAAGAAAAGTCAATAAACAGCCAAGCCTAAATGTGGATTGTAATACAATCCCATATATTGTCACAGGTTGTCCAGCAACTTGTAAAACCATAATTAATCAATGAGTTAGTATACTATTTTATTTTTATTTTTTAAAGGCTTACAATAAATTACCAACACCCACAATTTTAAGGAATCTTAACTTGCTGCAACCAAGTGAGAGAGGCACATTATAAAACAGGGGACTTAAATGGAAAATTCCAACAACTTCCTAATCTAATTTCTAGACAGGGCATGAGCACACACATGTGCACACACAAACACAGACAATACTTTTGAGACCATGGTGGAACGACAGGGATATGCACAAGGGAACATCATGAGCCTCCAGCAAATAGCAGATCAGAACACTGCACCCTGAAAAAGAACCTATGGTCAGCAGTATTCATCAGCCTTGCTTAGCTCACTTAACCGCAAGGCTGTTTTTCTTGAGCAACCAAGTCCCGAGCATGCACCGTGAAGGAGATGACCACTATATGACCCTCCACTACAAACAGGAGTGAGCAAAAGTCCCTCACAGGGAGTCAAACTACAAACTTAACAAAAGGACCTCAGCTGGGCATGTACAAAAGTGACACAGCAGGCGCTATGCTGAATAAAAGTGACTCCATCTTGAAAGAAATATGTGTGTGCACCTCATTATAATAAACTACACCCCTTCCTAGAAGACCAGGCTATCCCAGAAAACCCATGAATAAAGATGACACGATTATCCTACCCTAATCTACAAGAGTTGTAACCTCCCTGACTCTAGTGAGTCAGCCTTTGGAGAGGCTTAGTCGCCCACTGACTCCTTTTACTTGTCACAAGTGAAATAAACTTGCCAAAGTTACGGCCTACTCTGTCTCCCTCGTGTATTCTTACTCAGGGAAAAGACAAGAATGCTTTGTGTCAATTGGATATTGGTAACACTCAGAATTCAGAGGAGAGTGAGGCCCCAAATCTGGAAGAGCTCTGAGACATAAGTAAGTTCATTTAGATTTTAAATCCATAGCTCTCAATGGCAGCAGCAAATACCTCATCTTAAGCTGTAAAATAAATGGTTTACCTAAAAATGTTAACAGTTAGAGGTCTCAGAAAGTCAGGAGACAGTAGCATCATCATTTAAGTTGTATTTATGTATTTATTCTGATCAAATTCACTTCACATAAGAATATATGTACCTCCTAGATGTTGTTCCATGACAATAATAAAGAAAAAGAAATCAAGGTAAGGAATATTGTTTCCTGGGAAAAATACTTTTTTTTTTTTTTAACACAGGAAATGGCTTAGTAGTTTAAGTCATCAACTCAGTAGTTTAGGTCATCAATAATGTGTAAAAACCACTAGCACAAGTGTTGGGCACATAGCAGACACTCATCAGATGCTAATTTTTCCCCTTCACTCATCCTCCATGTCTTGAAGTGGCTTGTACTAATAACCTCCACATAAAATTTATCTATTGATGCATAACCAACCACCCCAAAACTCAGTGGCTTAATATAACAACCACTTATTTCCTCATAACTTTGTGGGTCAGCCACTCGAGCTGGGCTCAGTTGGGAGGTACTTCTGCTGGTCTCGCCTGGGCTCACTTATGCTGTTGCAGTCAATTGGAACAGCTTGGAGATCCAAAATGGCTTCAGTCGCATGTCTGACGGTTGGACAGCCCTCTCTCTCTACCCAAACTTTCATCTTCCAGAAGGAAAGCCCAAGCCGCTTTAAATGACCATCTCTGGAGGTGTTGCTGGTAATTACTACAGTACCATTTCTGCCACATTCTATAGGCCAAAGCAAATCACAAGGCCAGCACAGATTCAAGGCGTAGGGAAAGCAACTCTACCTCTTGACAGGGTAGCCACATAAAAGTGCTGGGTATTTTTAATCCACCAAAACCAATAAAGAACATTCCACTAATCTGTAACTGGTTCTTCCACATTTGCAGAGGTATTTGAAATCGACCCCATCCAACTTTCTGGCAGTTTAAACAGGAGAATTAGAGTTTTAAAGAACTATAAATTTGGTGAGGTTAGGTGTTCAGTAGATCGGAGCAGGATTGTTGAAGACACTTCAGAGCTGCAGTGTTTCACACAAATTGCGTGCAAGACAAGTCTTTATCTGTCCTCCTTATCCTATCCCTAGACCCAAACCCTCTGTTTCTCTCTAGTGTTACATATACTGCCTGTCCAGAGTAGTTTCTTTGAAAATAACGTCCATATTCAAACATGACCAACCTTCTTAGTGGGGAAAACAGGTAACATGGATAACTTAAAAATTGTTTTACTATTTTCAGCCCATGATTCATTAGTTTTTTGTTTTTTTTTTTTACCCTAAAATAGGACAAGCTATAGAAAACCGGGAGACTCTCCAATCTTCATTCATCCCACACCTTCCTCTCAGTGATTTACCTCTTCCTTACAATGACAAAATCTAGAGAGGCTGGTCCTCTTTTGATGCGGGAGAAGACCAACGTCATGATCCTGTTTTTTCATATAGGAAATCTGAACCCCTGGCTGGGGGGAGGAAGCTGAATTCTGAATTGTTGCTGTTGTTAGGTGCTGACAAGTTGGTTCTGACTCACAGGGACCCTACGTACAGCCAAAAGAAACACTGACAGGTCCTGACTCATGTGCACAATCGTTGCTATTGTAGCAACGATTGTGAATTCTGAATTAGTCCCAGTATAACTCTAGTCTTAATACAATTCTCTTGCAACTTGGGTTCTGGCTTCTAGAACCAAATTGTGAAAACCAAGAAGCAAGAACCTTACTATAATGTTGATAATAAGGATAATGATTATTGATTATACTGTTTGCTTCCACTCTCCAAGATATTAGTATTTTACCTTGAAATAATAAAAGGTAGGTAATTTAAGGTCTTTCATTCTTCTGTTCTGGTGACTAAGAATTTAGATTGGGTTAATGACCAACCACACCACTGATATCAAGCCTTATCTTTGTCATTGATTATATGCATGCACAAACACATGTGAGTCTTGACTTATGCTATAAAGAACTTAAAGCACCTTCCAAAAATATATAATATGTTATTATTTTTCATTGCACTATAAAAAATTCAAAATAAGTGGGAAGAAAATTGGGGAAAGTAGAAAAAAGAGGGAGGAAGTATACAGTGAAAGAGAACTATAATACAGCTCTCTTACAGACTTAGAACACGTGCTATGCTATGATGTTTGGATGAACGAATAGCTAGAGTGATAAACAGATACAGAGATACTACAATTTGTCCACACATTTTGCTTTATTTTTTCACCAGCCAACACAAATGCACGATCAGTCACATGATTCACGGTACATGTAATATAAAAAACAAATCGGGTGTTCAGACACCCAGAATTTCCAAGGGAACAGGTGGGTTGTGTAGTGAACCCAAGATCCTCAACAATATTCTTACTTCAGCAACGCATTTCATAAGTTGTTTACTGCTCCCAAGAGGTGTTGATGACGTAACACGAAAGCACTACTGAGTGAAGCCAGTGGGGATGAGCTGCAGGGAATGTATTCAAAGTGATATAGCTGACTCACAGAGTTCTGTCTCCATTTAGAAACAGATTTTAGAGTACCCAAATGGAAGGACTGCCCATAACTTCAGGCAATTCTCCCCCATGTACACTGTTTCTCTCCACAGAGCTTTTGAAAAATATTGAGTAATAAGAGCAGGTGGTACACTTTCTCACAAACACCTGTAATGCATTCTGTGTTGCTAGTTAAAAGCAGAGTCATAGGATTAGCATTCGGTCAAGCTGGGGGTTGTGAAGGATAAGAAAGTGTAATAAAATTCTACCTTTCCCAACCTGGGAGTGGTCAAAGGAGCAGATAAAGTGAGAGTCTCTTCGAGAAGTATTTTTAGGTCCATTCCGGCACCTGGGGATAAACAGCTGAAGGTCCCACAGATCGATGGCACACAGGACGGATCCAGAAATTTATGCTGGTATATTATTAAAGCAAGAATAATCAAATACCAAGTTCAGTCATAAAATTTCTCAGTAGAAAAAAACACCCACAGAATGTTCAATTCTGAACCATATAACCTCCTTCTGGCTCCACATTAAACTGGTAATAACAATAAACCTACCCATAAAACTCACTGCAGTCAAGCCGATTCCAACTCATAGTGTCCCTACAGGACAGGGTAAAACTGCCCCATAGGATTTTCAAGGAGCAGCTGGTGGATTTGAAATGCCGCCCTTTTGGTTAGCAGCCGAGTTCTTAACCACTGTGCCACCAGGGCCTGCAACCAATAAACCTAAGTAAATAAAAATATCAACTTGCTCTAGGGTAGGCAAGGCTGCCATTTACAACTTAATTTGTGCTCTGCACAAAAGTCCCCACTCCAGGGATGAGTGGGGGCTGAAACCCCACCCTCATTAAGGGGTTGCATTTGCCCAAAGGGCTGTACATTTTCCAATTGCCACAAAGATGCCACCTAGGCTAGAAGTATAGGTCCTGAGGGGTAAGAACAAGTCACACAGAATAAAACAATTTTGGTCTTAAAACCATTGATCTATAACCTTTCATTCTGGCAGTTTATAAATAGCATGGCCAATTTTCTAATAAAGTCATTTTTGATTTGTGAAGTAAAACCTTTTTAAATATATGTAAGAGGATTTTTTTTTTTTTTTTTTCTATTTGCAGTTGGTGGACAGGGAGAGGAAAAGCAAGAAAACAAGTATTCTGCTCACTCCAAGGTGGCACTGGGCCGTTAAGATACAGATGAAAAAGAAAAAGAATCTTCCTGGCTTATATACTTGATTTCTTCATTTAGTTCAACTCTGGTTTTGCCTTTGTTATTCTTAGTTTATGAATCATATCATATGGCATTCTCGTTGCACAGCCTCAATTCTTTTTGGAAGTAAAAAGGGTATTATAAATAATTTCAGTATCTTGGTAAAAAAAAATTACTTGGAATATTTGGTCTTCCAAAAGAAAGTGAGGTATACTACCTTTAACACGGTATGCTGGAATGCCATTTGCCCAACGTTGTAAAGAGAGTTAAACATCCCACATAACGGAACATCTTTTTAGCAATAAAACCCTTCTGATATGCTTCTGATCTCATACTCTGACGCTCCAGAGACTATGGGTTGTCTCCTTCTCCTGTCTGCTGGACCACCGGGATCCCTAGTCCGTACTGTTTTGTTTCACACTATATTCAATAGAAAAGAACACCTGGATAATTAAGGAATTATTAAGGGCCATTATGATATCATGTACTGACTTAAAAACCAAAAACCAACCCCCTTGCTGTCGAGTCGATTCTGACTGATAGCGACCGTACAGGACAGACTAGAACTGTCCCACAGGGTTTCCAAGGAGCAGCTGGTGGATTCGAACTGCCAACCTTTTTAATCAGCAGCCAAGCTCTTAATGACTGCGCCCAAGTAAGAAAATCTCCATTTGATTCACAGCAAAATATTTGCTATCTGTCTGACAATGGGAAGTTATATGTACCTTTGGATCTATTTCCTCATCTGCAAAACTGGGGAAATAGTTCCCATCTTATAAGAAAGTTATAGGACTTGCCAAAAGTAATGGGAAAGGACCTTATCAACTAGAAAGCACAAGATAAATACAATGTGTAATACTGACTATTGTTTGAATTCAAAGGTAACACCAGGTAACCACATTACTATCTACATATACTTAAGAATCTCATGCAAATTAGGTGTGAAATTAATGGAGTTTACTTCCACATAGACACTCACTGTCAAACTTTTACTGCCACCAGTTACTACTAACCAGTTCTCCTTTAGACAGGCCTGGAGCAAGGAGAGCAAACTCATTCACTGATTTTCCTTTATTTGTCCGTCATGAAATTAAAAGCTCTTTAAAACCTTTGGCTCAAAAGAAACGGGATTTAGAATTACCATGCTCAATCTTTCCTACCCTTTCAACAATTATGTCCCTTCTGCCTTTTTGGATTAGGTATGTAAATCACCCTAGCAGCTGTTGATATTTCCATAGCTCCACTTATTGAATAGTACTGTAGAGTGTAATTAGGTCTACCACTCTACATGCTTTTAAAAATCTTATGGAATACACATATATACTCAACATCCAAACAAACAAAAATATTTGTTCAATCTATGAAGATTTTTTTTAATTAAATATTTGTTACAGACATTGCATTTTAATCAAATGGTTTTATTTTGCCAAGACACAACTAAACAATCAGCCATCAGGCAGACAGCACATATTGACCACAGTCAGGAAGTTAAGTGCCACAGGGAGAACATACAAGCAGTAAAGGGCAACACCAGCGGTATGCTGGAGACTGTTGCTCCAGCTTGGGGGAATTGATGGTGTGTATCTCCCTCTGGAATCCATTTCTAGTAATGTCATGTTGATAGCTCGAAATTAGCCATGGTGGAGGTATTTACACCACAGAAATGCGCAAATACAACAATCAGAGCTTCTCACCCTCTTCCTCTCCCCAGCCCAGGAAAGTTGGTTATTAAATATTTATCAGCATACAACTCGTAGGAACCCAACATTGGTTACAGTAATACTTGTGTCTTCAGTAAATATCACTGTATATATTTATAAAAGGGCAGCAATTAGTCCCACAAAATATACAGAAAATAGTACAATCTTCTTTCCACCCCAAATTTTGCATACAAATTATTTTACAATTATTTCGCATTCACTGTCAAGTAGAAATAAAATCTATCTCAAAAATGAAATGCTTCCATGTGCTTAATCTGTTTGAGGTTTCATTATTTAGTTGTTATCAAAGTTTGCATAGGTAACTACTGCAGCCATATTACTGCAGAATCAATTCATTCTTGAAACTTTTAATTATTCTTGGCAATAGAATAGACTGTCTCCTGAAAGATGTGGGATAAATGTTGAGAGGCAACTCAGCTAAAAAGCCAGAACCCTAGCCAATTGTGTAATCTAAATGTAAAAGAATTTATTAAGCTCAGTACTGCCTCAGTGTGATTTTCCCTAGTGACATGGCAATTCTGAAGCAAACTCCATTGATAATCAAGATAAGGAAGCCAGGCCTTCCACGAACTAAACAGCTCCTAACTCCCCTGCTCAAATTCTCATTGTCAGCGAAATGTATGTTCATAGCCTATATTTTCTTCCACGGAAAGCTGCACTCTGTTTCACCTAACATCAATTAAATATAGATTATATACAAATCTTATGAGATATGACACAGCAAAAAGAGATTAATCATTTATTCTGTACATTATATTTTACATTGAATAATCAAAGTTCCTACCCCTACCAACTTAGAGGTGAAAAATATTAAAGCAACTACAAGAGAGCTCCAATGCTTAGAGGAAAAAATTTAAAAATAGGTTAACTTTGGTTCAGAAAATACCCAATCATTATAAAATGGTGTTAGTGAAGAAGTCTCTGCTCAGAAAAGTTTCTAAATCTACACAACCATGTCATGTAGATTGGACTACGTTAGTGCACAATGTCCTTGAGTCCCACCAAAAACTAGCCAGTCAGCCTGAATTCAGATGCAAATGAGCCCTCCTTGATTGGAACAAGGCATACTATCGAGGAAAGTGTGCCCTAACAATCCACCCTATCTGGTTTTATAGGTAGATCACCATTAAGGACTGTGAAGGAGGGACAGCCCCAAGGACATCATCTTACCAACCAATTCTAAGAAAAACAGATACTGGATTCGAACCAGAGACAGCTACAAAAATCCCTAACGCCAATGAAAGCTCACCTTTTCTTTAGTTATTCCACCTTGAATGAGATCTCAGTAGAGACACACATTCCACACACACAGCTCAATAGATGGACCTTTCAGTTAGGTTTCAAACAGAAGGCATCAAGGGTCAAATGGTCAAAGAGTCACAGAAACAAAAAAGAGAAGAGTGCTTGGAAATAAAGACTGACATAAATGTACAAAAAAAAAGCTTAAACGAATGTATACATTATGTCAATACTTAAATGAAAAGGACTGGTATTCTTTGACCACACTTCTTCTCCACTACACAAACATCCCTTATCTGTTCTGTCTTGTTTTCCTGATAAGAAATTTATACAATACAATAGAATAGAGAAGTAATCAATAAATTTCACTCTATGTCTTGACATTATGAACCAAAATTATCACAAGTAATCAAAACTGAAAGATAAAAAGATAGTATGTATGTCAAGAGCAAGCATGTTTAATTCAGAAGAGGACTGTATTCAAACACCGCGTCTAACATTACTCATACTTCATCCGCCGTGTTAAGTATCACAGCTCTATAACGATGAAACACACTCAAAAACAGACATGGCTTTTTCTAGATATTCAGTTACAATATTAGCCATTTATGAAACTTACTACACGGTCTGCGGTGAACAAGTGAACCCAAAACATGGCATGTACAGCATGTATAAAGTTAACGGCGTATGGAGCATTTCTAAAAGAAATCAAAATTAAAAAAAGAAAAAATCAAACAAGCAAACAAAAGGAATGATTCTTCCCCAAGTTTATCTTCTTAATCTAAAATTGTGAAGCACTTTCTACCAAAACCACTAAGCTACAAAATGAATTATATTCGAGTTCATTAAATTGCAAAAGCAATTAACCACTGCCTTTGAGTCTTTTTTGAGTCTTAAGACATTTCACAACAGTTTTCCTAAATAATGAAGGTGTTTTGTACATATTAGATCAAATTACATGGTGAAAACTACGAATCTCAAATCCTTCATTTCTGAGTGAACTTATATTTTTAAGAGTTATAATTTCAGCCAACTCTTCTTCCTTTCTGTTTGATACAATTCTTTCCCTTTTCCATACCTAATGTCATACCCTCAATTCCTCTACAACTGACTTCAAAGTGAAACCCTCTATAAGACAACATTTTTAAGAAAACTCCTAACAAATGTCCCCAATCTCAATATTCAAGTCTTAATAGAAGGCAGGCTTCTTCGCCCTAGAGGTTGATTACTTCGGTTCTTATGAAAAGCAATTAAAATATCTCAATTTGGCAATACTGCCCATATTAACTTGAAACTTTTACATAACAAACTACCTAATAATAAAGAAAACTCATTTTAATGTTTAAAACCTACTTAGATTCCCAAAGAACTATACTTTTAATTTATTTTAGCATTATTTTTTATGTTTCTTAGAATCAGAGTAATAGCTCATTTAAAATACATAAACTAAAGTGGAAAATTAATTCCTTCTTGTAACTTGTGTTATACTCACTGTTATTGATGAACACGGTTTAGGAGATATATGTATATATATATATAAATACATATATATATATACACACATACTTCACCAAGAGCATATGGTTTCTTCACAAGAACTTGTTCATTGCTTTCATCACTAACAGAGACTTTCAAAAATCAAAATAGTATATCTAACCATGTTCTAAACTTACTTTCCTACAATGAATACACTCACATTCACAGTCAGAATATATTTGAATGCACAAAAGCAAGCAAACAGAATGGAACAGGTCTATGAACTTTTTGAAAAATAATGTCAGTAGTGCAATCTACCCATGTTCATAACTAAAAAATAAAGACACCATTTTTTTCCAAAATTGTTCAGTGTTTTCCATTGGAATGTATAATATAAAGCAATAGCTTGTCAATCACTTAAGAATGGTACCCCAGTTACCACGCTAGCTCATCCACCGGTTATGATGCTACTTACAATAAAGAGCAGAGTACATCCCAAGGCGTTAATTTCTCCTGATTTTACAGAAAAGTTCACTATGATTAAAGTTCACTATGATAAGGAAATGTTAGCAAGTCTCTGTTTTGTACCCAACAAAAATATCCTGGAATGCAAACAGACTTACTTAAGAGGTACAACTGATTTTAGGAAGGCACACATTCTAAAGGAACCCTCTGCATAAGAGATAAGACACTATCTTTTTCTTAGGGCTCACTATTTCTTTGATGAAAATAAATTAGAAATCCTGTGCAGGAGAATATAAGATAACACACCCAACAATTATTCTTCTATTTTTTTTTTAATTAAGAAGTTCCAAATTTTTTTTTTATTTTCTTCTCTATTACGTTTCTTTAAAAGCAAGGCAAAGCTCCACACATACAGTTTCTTGCCACGTTCACCTGTCCTATAATAAGAAATTATACCATGATACCACCTCCCACTTCAAAACATCCATCCTATTTGCCTAGTCATTGAGATCCTGAAGACCTTAAGAATATAACAGCTAGCCAGTTCCTGCCCTGATTGCTAGGAAAGGCCTTGATTGCCAACAGACTCCAGATATATTCCATACTAACCAATAACAGTTTCTTTTTTTTTTTTTTAATTAAAAAAAAAGTATAATTAGCAAAAGAAATAGCTTTATAAACTAACATATCCAACTTTCTAAAACGACTAGCTTCCCTTAATAATCCAATATAACGATCATCTAAATCTACTTCCTTAGTCAAATAAAAACAATCTCTGAACTCAGGTTATAACTGTAGAACGGAGTATCACATTTTTTGTGTCTTTCAGTTAATATATAACCTTACACCAAAACACGTAAAAAGAAGAAACCGACATATCTAAATTAGATGCTCGCATTTCTCAATTTCCAGCCAAAAGAAAACCTACGATCTCAAATCAGGAAAAGAAAATGTATTTACCTGTATTCCTGTCTGGTAAGATACAGCAATGCTTCTGCAGAATGCCAGGCAAGACCTGTTTAAAAAATAAACAGAATATATTTGGTTATCACTCAGGTAGAGAAGGGGATCTCATTAACCGCTGCAAGTGTTTTTCTCATAAGGTCATTCAAACTTGCACAAAGTCATCATGCCCAGAGTGGCCTAACAAATTAAACAGTACAGAAAAAAATTTTGATGACATCCATTTTTCATCAAAAAAGTTAATCAGGTAAGTGTGCTGATTATATATACTGTTCCTAGAATGGTGAGGCAGTTCAGTTCAACATCCACCCCTAATGGGTTCTCAGAATATCTTGACAGCTGCGCTCAAGGGATTCCTAACAATGAGGTAAATGGGCCTACCAATTTTTGTGATGGCTTTTAAAATATTAGATGGAATTAGGCCCTGAAAATGGAAGTCTGTTGAGGCAGAATGTGGGGTCCATTGTTCTTCTAGGATCTAAGGCAGAGATGCTTTTATCAAGGATGAGTCACAAAGAAAAATGCGAAAGAAGAGGCTGTGTTTGTATTCATAGTTTGGTAGTAAGAGGTAAAGGAAATACCTTACTCAATTAGTAAAAGTAAGGTGAAAATAATAGAAAATGGCTTTCAAAAAAACACCCAGCAATGTAAGGCAATCGCAAAGCAAAAACTGAAAGAATCTGCAACTGAAGAGATTTCTGTGGGAAACACACAATTATGCTTTCTAACTCAATTAGAGTAAAAGCCAGACTTTCATCTAAAATACTCTCCATGATGAAGGTGCAACCACTCTCCAACCTTGCAGTCATCCAAAAATTTCAGCCAACAGGCATTTATTATTTATTCTAGTACAATTTACTCAGTGGAGAGAGAGAGAAAAGAGGGACACTACAATTAAATGAAAATCAAAATGCTTGCCCTTGATTAACTTAGAGCCCTGAAGCAGCAGTGGTTAAGAGTTCAGGCTGCTAACCAAAAGGTCAGCAGTTTGAAACTACCAGCCGCTCCCGGGAAACCCTATGGGGCAGTTCTTCTCTGTCCTATAGGGTCGCTGTGAGTCAGAATGACCACACAGCAATGGGATGGTCAACTTCCAGTCTACCTGAAATGCTTTCAGCCTTGCTGTGTATACAGCAAGTTCTAATTAACTGAAGAGACTGACAGAGAAGTTTCTTTCTGAGTCCCTTCTCCTCTATGCCCCTCCAGCTACCCTCCCCCTCGGTGTGGAAAAAAAAAACCAATTCTTTCTCAAATATAATCAACCAAAATCAAGACAATTTCAAACTGTGAACAAATCTAACAGATACAGAAAAAAGTAAAGCAATAATTAAATTATTTTGTTGTTGCTGTCAAGTCAGCCCCAACTCATTGTGACCTTATGTACAAAGGGAAAAAACTTGCCAGGTCCTGTGCTATCTTCATGATCATTGCTATGTTTGAGTTCACTGTTGTTACTATTACACCAATCCCCATTTCATTACGACCTAGTAAATCCTGTCAATATGTGGTATTAAAAGTTTAAAAACAAGGACCAGGATGAGCAAAGCATTACTGAAGAAAAAGAACAAAGTAGAGGGCCTCACGCTAGTTGAACTTAGAACCTACTATACAGCCACGGTAGTCAAAACAGACTGATACTGGTACAATAATAGGCACAAAGACCAATGGAACAAAATCTAGAACCCAGACATAAATCCATCCAAATACAGTCAGCAGATCATTGACAAAGGACCAAAGTCCATTAAATGGGGAAAAGGCAGTCTTTTTAACAAACGGTGCTGGCAAAACTGAATGTATATTTGTAAAAAAATGATAACAGGGCCCTTACCTCACACCATATACAAAAAACTAACTCAAAATGGATCAAAGGCCTAAATATAAAACCTAAAATGATAAAAACGATGGGAGAAAAAATAGGGACATTAGGGACCCTAATACATGGTACAAATACAACAGAAGCCATACCTAACAATGCACAAACACCAGAAGATAAGCTAGATAACTGGGAGCTCCTAAAAATTAAACACTTATGCTCATCAAAAGACTTTGCCAAAAGAGTAAAAAGGGAACCTACAGATTGGGAAATAAATTTTGGCTATGACATATTCAACAATGGTCTAGTCGCTAAAATTTATAGAATGCTTCAACACCTCACAACAAAAAGACCAATAATTCAATTAAAAAATGGGCAAACAATATAACAGACACTTCACCAAAGAAGTCATTCAAGCAGATAACAGACACAGGAGGAAATGCTAGCAATCATTAGTCATTTAAAAAAAACCCAAACCCATTGCCATCAAGTCAATTCTGACTCATTAGTCATTAAATCAAAAAAACTCACTGCTGTCAAGTCAATTCCGACTCACAGCAACCCTATAGGACAGAGTAGAACTGCCCCACAGAGTTTCCAAGGAGCGCCTGGCAGATTCGAACTGCCAGTCTCTAGGTTAGCAGCCGTAATACTTAACCACTATGCCACCAGGGTTTCCGAATTAGTCATTAGAGAGATGCAAATCAAAACTACAATGAGATACCATCTCACCCCAAAATTATTGGCACTAATCCAAAAAAGAAAAAAACAGAAAATAACAAATGTTGGAGAGGTTGCAGGGAGACTGGAACTCTTATGCACTGCTGGTGGGAATGTAAAATGGTACAACCACTATGGAAAATAATATGGTACCTCCTTAAAAAGCTAGAAATGAAATACCATACAATAGAGCAATTCCACTCCTAGGAATATATCCTACAGATATGTGAGCCATCATACGAACAGACATATGCACACCCATGTTCACTGCAGCATTATTCACAACAGCAAAAAGATGGAAATAACCTACGTGCCCATCAACAGATGAATGAATAAGCAAATTATGGTACATACATACAATGGAATACTATGCAGTGATAAAGAACAATGATGAATCTGCGAAACGTGGAAATAGAATCTGGAGGGCATTATGCTGAGTGAAATAAGTCAATCACAAAAGAACAAAACTCAAGAAAAGATATACACACAGAAAAGCAATCTTTGATGGTTATGAGGGAAAGGAGAACTGGGGAGGGAAAAACACTAAAAAGGCAATAGTTTAATGTTAACTTCTGTGAAGGGTTAAGACAGTATACAGTATGGGAGATGTCAGCAACTTGACCAGGGCAAGGTCATGGAAGCTTCATAGACATATCCAAACTCCCTGGGAGACCAAATTACTGAGCTGAGGGCTGTGGGGACCATGGTCTTGGGGAACATCTAGCTCAACTGGCATTATATAGTTTATAAAGAAAATGTTCTACATCCAACATTGGTGAGTAGTGTCTGGGGTCTTAAAAGCTTGTGAGCAGCCATCTAAGATACTCCA
Organism: Loxodonta africana; assembly: GCF_030014295.1. Lineage (NCBI taxonomy): Eukaryota > Metazoa > Chordata > Mammalia > Proboscidea > Elephantidae > Loxodonta > Loxodonta africana. The sequence continues at coordinate 6,809,357 of NC_087353.1, forward strand.
CTGGTTCCTCCCCATCTGCAGCAAGGGAGGATGAAGAATACTAAAGACACAAGGGAAAGATTAGTCCAAAGGACTAATGGACCACAACTACCACAGCCTCCACCAGACTGAGTCCAGCTCAACCAGATGGGGCCAGGCTACCCCCACTGACTGCTCTGGCAGGAATCACAATAGAGGGTCCTGGGCAGAGCTGGAGAAAAATGTAGAACAAAATTCTGACTCACACAAAAAAGCCCAGACTTAACAACAAAAAACAACTTAATTATTTCTTTACTTTTGTCTGTCTCTGTTAGATTTGTCCAAAGTTTAAAATTGTCTTGATTATGTTTGAGAGTTTTTTTTTTTTTTTTTTAACACCACAGGGGGATAGATGGAGGGGCATGGAGGCGAAGGGACTCCAGGAGTCTCTTCAGTTAGTTAGAACCTGCTGTATACACAGCAAGGCTAAAAGCAATTCAGGTAGACTGTAAGTTGCTCAAGGCCAAGCTGTATGACTTGTGTTTCATCGTAACATCCCTCTTTTCTCTCTCTCTTCACTGAGCAAATTGTTCTAGAATAAGTAATAAATGCTTGTTGGCTGAACTTTTTGGATGACTGGAAGGCCGGACAGTGGTTGCATCTTCATATAGCGTACTTAAGATGAAAGTTTGCCTTCCACTCTAATTGAACTTCAAAAGCATAATCATTTTATCCCACAGCAATCTCTTCAGTTACAAATTCTTTCAGTTTGTGCTTTGCAACTGCCTTACATCGCTGGATGTTTTTTTGGAAAGCCATTTTCTATTATTACGATTGTGGGGAGATGAAATACGATGAGGATTATAAATTAGTCTTCTACTTTAGACAATATAAGCAAGTACAGTCACCTTGATCCCCCAGCGAACTCCCTTCTTGGACCTGGATGCCCTAGAATTAGGACATGAACGAAGGATTATGGACACTGCAGAGAACTACAGAGATGAAAGTAATTGTGGGAGAGACCAAAGCAGTAAAACAGGAGTCCCTTTAGAAGCAATGATTCTCACCCAGAGAGGGGCACGCATGCTAGAGGGTCGTTTGCAAACTACAGAAACGTCTTCCCTGAGACTCTGACACACTCAGCAGTTCATCATCTTCACTGGTGTAGTGATTTCTCCCACTGGGGGGCTGTGTCATGTAGCTAAGATGCGTTGGGGAAGAAATAGCGTAACGACCACAGATTTTGACTAACAAATACGGCAGTGTACTTTACAAATGATTCTGAAAAAAAATCATGTAACTAAAAGAAAAGAATTAGGTTGCTCCAAGGTATAGCTACATACCTGACATTAGTGGTTCTTCTAATTCTTGTTTTCAGACTGTCTGTCTTATCTAACTCTCAGAAGCCTCATTGCTGCCACAGGCCACTACTAACCAGCAAACCCACTTGCTCAATCCGAGATCTCTTTATATAATTCCATCAAAACAACACTCCCACCCTGCCACTACAACCAATCTTTTTTGAACATGCCAAGTAGCTCTTTTTATTGTACCCCAAACAGGCAAAATAAAAGGATCCAAAAGAAATCATAAGCAGTTCATAAAAGAATTCACTCTTGGCTTTCCTAAAGGCAGACAATCTGTGTTCCAAAATGGTGCTCATACCTAATGTTGACAACTTCCTCCTAGCTATGGTCACAGGTAAGACACCTGTGCTAAACCTTAAATTGAGCCACAGCCTCTGTAAATGCTAAGCACACAACACCACTGCCTCACAACCAGCTTTGGCTGAAGGGAAAAGACAGGTAAGACTGTAATAGGTTTTATTTCTTCTTCTCTGAAAGATTTACAGAAGACAGCAAAGGAGAATGAAATTATCCTTCTTGCCCAAAGGCACTTTTAAAAGTTCAATTCCACTGAACCTGCCCGTTGTATGAGAGTGTTTAACTGCTGAGAATAACTGGATGACACCGTGCTTTGCCATGCCACAAGCAGCTGAGGTTAAACAAAATATATTCAACCATTACCCAGACTCTTCCATCAACATCTGCCCAAGTACTGTATTTTTACACTAACAACACACACCTTCTATGTTCATTTGCCAACCATTCCCTCCCCCTATGAGGTATTTTTGTAAGCACCGCTATGCCAATTTTTTTTAACATGTTTTTGTAAAAAGAACTTAGCATACCACGCTTACGAAAATAGCCCACAGGCGGAGGGAGGGATTCGCAAGCAAACATAGAAGGTGTGCGTTGTGCAAAAACGCCGTAATCGCAAATAAACACCAGCATCACACACTTTAAGAACACAACCCTACTTATGTGCTCTGTGTCATATGCCCAGATTCTTTCAGCTGAAATTTCCTTAAAAAAACAGATTTCAAAATTTCTTTTTATCTTAAATTCTAACTCCTCTCTAGTGGTATCAGCCTGCATAGAATTTACCTTATTTTATCTCCAGGATCTAAGAATACTGGAGTTGTAGCACCCTCAAATCAACTCCTTCTCATCCAATAGGTAGTCACGAGCAGCACAAGGTTATATAAATTTAAACTGAATAAATAAATTAAAACTTAAACTTTAGGTCCTCAGTTGTACTAACAACTCAAGTGTTCAATAACCACTTGTGGGTAGAGCCTACCACACTGAATAGTGCAGATACAGAACACTTCCATCATTTCAGAGATGAAGACACCAAGGCCCAGGGAACAAATGCAGGGCTCTGGTCATTCAAACAGTGTGCTCTGTCTGCTGCACCATAATCCTATCCTTTCTCTCATATCCCAGACAACTGTGCTCACTGCCTCCCACAGACATCCAGGACCAGCTCCTGCCCACTCCCCTCTGCATGCCCCTCGTGATGTCCTCAGCATCAGTTCAGTTCCTCTGCCCTCTGACTCTTTCTACCTCTTTGTCGCCCCTGAGGAAGAAGAGGTGTCTGGAGTAGAGAATATGGGTGGTTTATTGGTGTGTAGAGCACTTTGAGTTGGGGAAAATTCTGTGACAGGGTAATATTTAGCGCTTTTAGGCAATTCAAGTCAGGAGATCTGAGTGGCATTCTTAGCTTGACCATTAAACTCTCTGAGCCTCAGTTTCCTTTTCTAAAAAAAATGAGAGAAATAATACCATATAGAGTTAGGATAATGGAAGTAAATACATCCCTTAAAAATGGCTACTGTAAAAAAAAAAAAACTGTAGCAGTCATTAAATGATAACTGCTGGTATTTTCATTAGGATTACTACTACCTGCAAAGTATAACTATAAAATTATACTTAGTTTTTTTTTTTTTTTATGAGACATACCATTACATATATTTAAATAACAGCACTGACTTCAAAATAGTAATAACTTTGGGGTTTTACAATTATTCCCATCATCTGCCTTGCTCAAAAGTCTCTTGAGCTAGTTTTTTTTTTCCTTTTTTTGGAACCAGTTTGTGAGTCATCTACAAGTTGCTTTCTCTGCAGCCATATCCAACTACTACCAAACATGATGACTGGTTTCATGAAACATATTTTTAATAATCCTTGGTCTCAACCAATTTGTGACTATTTTCAGAAATCAAAGGCTAGGGATGTCCTGACATCAACAACCTTAAAGATAAAGAACATCCAAGCGGTTGGGAAGACATTCTCAGTGCCTGGTGTTCCTCTATATCCTTCCCTGTGAGGCCTCCCCAGCCCACAGAGATGGCATTACCATGATCCTACCGTATTTAGCTATTTCCACATCAACCTCCATTTCCTTATAAGTTAATCTACTTCTTTCCTTATGTTTTCTCCCCAGGTAAATCTGGGATTTCATCTGAATCTTTTTTTTGAAGTAGTCAGCAATTTTTTTTTTTATAATTTTTATTGTGCTTTAAGTGAAAGTTTACAAATCAAGTCAGTCTCTCACACAAATACCTATATACCCCTTGCTACACACTCCCAATTGCTCTCCCCCTAATGAGACAGCCCGCTCTCCCCCTCCACTCTCTCTTTTTGTGTCCGTTTCATCACCTTCTAACCCTCTCCACCATCTCATCTCCCGTCTACACAGGAGATGCCACCATAGTCTCAAGTGTCCACCTGATCCAAGAAGGTCTCTCCTCACCAGCATCCCTCTCCAACGCATTGTCCAGACCAATCCATGTCTGAAGAGTTGGCTTTGGGAATCGTTCCTATCCTGGGCCAACAGACGGTCTGGGGGCCATGACCACCGGGGTCCTTCTAGGCATCTGACTCATTTTTATATACACAGTTCATAGAACCTAGTACGCAGTATGTCCTGGAAATTGCACCCCCCCCCTTGTGGTCTCATGTGTGTGCATGTATATATGTATGTACACGTATGTATATATGTATGTATGTACATGTATGTATATGTGTATATACAAGCCTGTGTTTCCCTGCTATATCTGCTAGGAAGCAAAGACATTCCGACAACAAGCACACCAGGCGGCCAGATCTTACTCTCTAATTCCACTACCCACTAGAAGGAACAAAGGTTCCTCCCAGAAATGGCTGATTTCAGAGCTGGGGCCGGACACGTATAAGATGAGCTTAGAAGATCCTGTTACTGCAGAAAGCAAGGAAGTACTCAATAGTAATGGAGGGATGTCACAGCTTGAAGGGCTCCTACCTGCCAAATCTGGGGCAATTCTAGTGAAAAAAAAAAAAATTTAGTAACAGTAGTGAATTACAAACCACTTAAAAAACAGGAATATCTAAGTCCATACTGAAACCAAAAAAAAAAAAAAGCCACTGCCATTGAGTCTATTCCGACTCACAACCTAATCAATTAATTGATTGATGGGAGACAGAGGAGGACATTATGCTGACAGAAGAACATGGTGGCTGACCAGCAAATGCAGGGAGAGTGTGGCACTGGAAAATTACTGTTTGTTACATCCATCAGAGTAAACACGGGATCAGGCAAGAATCAGTAACGGATGGTAAGTACAGGAGAAGGTTTTGATGAGGCACAGAGATATCTGCATGATTTTAAAGTATTCTCCTACAGACGGATTACCAGTTGCGAGAGAGGAAAAAACACAGTTTAATTATTTGTTGGAGAAACAGCACGTTGGCTCTGTGATCAAAAATAACGTCGTCAGTGAAGGACGATGGACCTCACGCGCCTCCAGATGTGAGACCTCACGAAGGACGGAACATCTTCTAAGCAGCACTCTGTGCTGGTGTTCTTTGTTCTATTTTTGCAACTTTAAGTTTGAAAGTATTTCAAAATACAAATTTTTTTTAAAACCGTGTTTTTCTTTTCTCCTCACCCGTTCTCCTTGCCTTTGAGGGTCAACGCCTTTTTATTTCTATGTTGTCATTTTAGTTGGCATCATGGGGAAACAGAGTGTGTGGCTGAGTATACCATGTTTAACTGGAAGGTCATTCCAGTTTTCCTTTCTGTAATTCACAGAGCAAATATATGCTACCTAAGTATGTGAAATAACACTAAGCAGTTTTCAAAACACATGAGCCTCTGAGATACAGACACACTCCTTATGGGTCAAGCACATTAAGTATTCGATTAATTCTTTCTTACTGATTTAGAGCTTTGAAGAGAGTGCCCTAGGTTTGTTTCTAGAAATGTTGCATCACGTGTCTCTTATGAAATGAGGCTTAATAACACTTTCATTTTCATAATGTCAGGACTTAATCATTCCCATATTTGTTTAGTAGACGTTTTCTATCTCTGACCTCTCTTTCTTGGTATTAAAAGCAATTAAGAGGCTGCTGGAGCTTACACAGCCAGATAATGGTGGGGATTAGAATTTACATCCCTGACTTCTCACCCAGTGACTTGTCCTATCCATTTTGATGTGCCTCAGCTTCGTGTAGGGCAAGGATTCCCTGCTTGGCTGGTTTGAAAGAGTCTTATATTTACAGAGGCAGTTAACAAGACGTAGTACAGCGCAGTGATGGTGGGCTGAGCTCTGCAGACAAGCTGCCTTGGCTGACATCCGCCACTTTCTACAGATGTATTCCTTGGGAAGTCGCTTGAGCTCTGTGCTTCATCTCTCATCCGTGAAATGAAAACTCACCTCATAGGGCAGAACTGAGATGACTACATGAGCTCACATATGTTAAAAAAAAAAAAAAAAAAAGAAGAGTGACTGTTCAAAAACTTCAGATGTCATTATTTTTAAAGTTTTAGATTACCATTCTACGTAATCTTCAACGTGCAAGTATACGCACAGAATTACAGTAGAGCAGAAACTACTGGAGTGAGTCCCTGAGTGGTGCAAACAGTTGGTGTGCCCGGCTGCAAACTGGAAGGCTGGAGATTTGAGTTTACCCAGAGATGCCTGTGAAGAAAGACCTGATGATCTACATCAAAAAAATCGCTATTAAAGGCCCTACGGAGCACAGTTCTACTCGGACAAACACACGGCCACCACGAGTCAGAATCACAGCCATGGCAACTGGTTTTTTGATTCATTTTAAGAAAGACCACTGAGCTTGGAATCGAAGAGTCAGGATTTGCGCTTTGGGGCAAGGCATTTGAACCCTTTGGCCAGCAGCAGTCTCATCTATAAAATGGAAATAACACAAAGATTAAGACAGGCTTTCTACATTATAAAGTGGCAAACTGATGTAATCATACATAGCAAATGTCCTCAAACCTGAGCGTGCATCAGAACCACCTGGAGGGCTTGATAAAACACAGATCGCTAGAACACAACCGTGGTGTTTCTGATCTAGTAGGTCTGGGGGGAAGGCCAAGAATTTGCATTTCTAACAAGTTTCAAGTGATACTGATGCTGCTTGGCCAGGAAACATACTTAGAGAACCAGCGATCCACAGAGTTGTACTTCAAGCAAACACAGAATTACGTTTAAACAGTTCCTTCAAAGCATGCTGTCACGTCATGATTTTAAGTTGGCAGAATGGCTAAGGTAAAAACTCACAAACACATAAAGAACAGAACAGGAGACCATATTATAAAAATATTTCAACATTTTTTTGTATGACAGAGCACAAAGAGGACTTATTTAGAGGAGGAGAGGTATCAAGAACCTGATGAAGGCTCCAAGGAGAATGAGAACCTGTGCTTATAGGGCCCTCAGCATCAGGACAGAAAGGCTCAGGGTTTGAAAGCACAAGGAGGAAGGAAGCAATTGGCTGAAAGCCTACATACAACTCCAGGTCCCCTTTCCTGTACCACTGAACAACATATCCCCCAACCCCTCCTCCATGCAACTAGAGATGGAGCCTCTAAGAAATTGAACCAGACAGGCTCCAGCCTCAGGAAACCAGATGCAAGATAGGATGGGGGATGAGCCCTGAGAACGAAAACAGTCATATTAATATCAAACTTGGACACTAAACAGTGCTGCTCTCAAACTCTTCACTCCCACCTTTCTAAACAGTGATAAACCAGGCTTTTACCTTCATCGCTTCTCACCCAACCCAAGCAGGAGACTGAAATGTTCTCTACAACTTTTTAACAAATGGGACAGAAAATACCAAGAGAACTCTGCTCCTACTAATGTTTGAAAGGCTTCCCAATTAAAATCTGGGCTTGTTACTAGACCCCTGCGATAAATTCCACCAGTCATAAACACACTTTCCAGAAGGTTTATGACGTCTCACACTTAAATGAGACTTACAGCCAAGCATTGTTATATATTCCAAGAAAGCCCCCAATTTAAGAGATACTGAAACAAACAGAAAAAAGGAACTGGAGAAAATAGAAACATTACAAGAAACAAGAGAACTTTTGAAACAATGGTAATTAAATTTCAGAAAGATAAAAAGATATTTTCTCTATGACTCACAAATACAATGCTAACCATATAAAAGCAAAATTTACAGAGCAAAAATGAGCTTTTGGAAATTAAAACCAGAAGGCCCAAAGTTTAAAAAAGAATATAGAATTGAAAATTAAATTCCAGGAAATATCCAAGAAAGTAGGATTAAAAAATACAAAGAGCTGGAAAAAAGTGAGAACATAAAATTATTTGATCAGCAAAGGAGTATAATACTTGACCAATGAGAGATCCAGAATAAAAGATTCATGAAAACAGAACACAAGGAATTGTCAAACAAACATAAACCCCACATTGTCTGAATGACATAAATTTCAGATTCAATAGGCCCTAGCACAATGAATACAATATGACCAATCTATGTTACAGTATTCTGAAAATTCAAAATAAATGGAAGTTTTCAAATGCACCCCAAGTAAAAAAACATTGGGAAGCTAGACAATAAAGGAAAAGTGCTTTGGAAATTCTGAGGGAAATTCTGAGGGGAAAAATGACTCCCAACATAAGTGATCAACAAAAGAGGACACTGTCAGACAAGCCAGGAGAAAACCCAGTTACTTTCTAACATTACCCCACGTAGCCTTTACCATGAAGTTATTTGAAGACGGACTTCACTACAACTAAGAAGAAAACCAAGAGAGAAAAAAAACCCAAGAGATTCAAGAACCAATGGATCTAACTGATGAGAAAGTTGAATTCTCAGGAGGGTGGTGAAGGGAGATCAAAAATCAGACTGATGTGTTTGTACACACGGAAAAGAGTGAAAGAAATGTGATAAAAACACTAAAAAATAAGCTGGGCATATTAGGAAAAAAGAAAACAAACAATTAACAATGTGAAAGATGTTACAAAAAAGAGGCACAATCATGCGAATTTAATATTAACTATTGATTTACAAAAAAATGAGGCTATAACCATGTTGAGCATATGGGAAGCAAGAATACAAGTGGGGTAGAAGAGCTAAGTCCTCACATACCATAGTCAGAAGTTAAGATAAGTCTGAAATTGACAAGGTAAGAAAAAATAATTCACGATCCAGCAATCCCACTCCTTGTAATATATCCTAGAGAAATATGAGATATTATTCACACAAATAGATATATGCACACCCAAGTCCATTGCAGCACTATTCACAATAGCAAAAAGATAGAAACAACCTAGGTACCCATCAATGGATGAATGGATAAACAGATTCTGGCATATGCACACAATGGAATACTACACAACAATAAAGAACAGCAATGAATCCGAGAAACACCTCATAACATGGATGACTCTAGAAGGCATTATGCTGAGAGAAATTAGTCAGTCCCAAAAGGACAGACATTGTATGAGATCACTATTATAAGAACTCAAGAAAAGGTTTAAACACAGAAGAAAACATTCACTGATGGTTACGAGGGTGGGGAGGGAGGAAGGGGAAAATTCACTAACTGGAGAGTAGACAAGAATTAGGTGAAGGGAAAGACAATATACAACACAGGGGAAGTCAGCACAGCTGGACTAAACCCAAAGCTTACAAGTTTCCTGAACACAACAAAACACTTTGAGGAACAGAGGTGCAGGGGCGGGGGTCTGGGGACCATGGTTTCGGGGACATCTAGGTCAATTGGCATAACAAAATTTATTAAGGAAATGTTCTGCATGCAACTTTGGTGAGTGGTGTTTGAGGTCTTAAAAGCTAGTGAGCGCCCATCTAAGATGCATAAATTGGTCCCAACCCACCTGGAGCAAAGAAGAATAAGAACAATGAAGTCACAAGGAAAATATTAGCCCAAGAGACAAAAGGGCCACATAAACCAGAGACTCCATCAGCCTGAGACCAGAAGAACTAGATGGTGCCCAGCTACCACTAATGACTGCCCTGACAGGGAACACAACAGAGAGTCCCTGATGGAGCAAGAGAAAAGTGGGGCTCAGAACTCAAATTCAAGTAAAAAGACTAGACTTAATTTTCTGAATAAGACTAGAGAAACCCCAGAAGACATGGCCCCCGAACTCTGTTAACCCAGAACTAAAACCATTCCCAAAGCCAAGTCTTCAGACGAAAATTAGACTGGACCATAAGACATGAAATGATACTCATGCAGAGTGTGTGTCTTAGTTCAAGTAGCCACATGAGACTAAACTGGCAGCTCCTGTCCGGAGTTGAGAATATGAAGAGAGGGCCAGGAGCTAGTTGAATGATCACGGGAAATCAGCGTTGGAAAGGCGGAGTGTGCTGTCACATTACAGAGAGAGCAACTAGGGTCACATAACAATGTGTGTATAAATTTCTGTATGTGAAACTAGCTTGAGCTGTAAATTTCACCTAAGCACAATTTAAAAAAACAAATAAGTCATCAAGGGAACAAATGGTTAAAAGAACTGAAGATAGAGATGGCAGCCCTTTGGGTAGTAAGGCTGGTGGCGTGGGGCGTGGAGCAGCAGACTACTGCTCTTTTTTACATGCCTTTTATAATTAGCTGACTTTTTATAATACGTGTATGTATGAATTAGATAAACTAACTAGCAGAAAATAAAATGGCAATTTTACACAACTGCTTTTTACACCTATGTGAAGAAGTAGCACCAAAATGCCCTAAAGAAAAAAAAAAAAATGAAAATAACAAGACACCAATTTTGAATGAAAGTATTTCTACTAGACACTTGAATAGCTTTCTCATCAAAAATTTCAAACATCTGTTAACAGTTTTTACCTCCTTATTCAAAAAATATCCTCGGTAAACCCTGATAAAAACAAACCCTGGATCTAGAGCTAGAACTAAATCTGAGCAAATTCTGGCCTAATTCAGAGTCACTTTCTGATACAAGTTTTTAAAGAGCTATGAAATAAGGCATTAACTATGAGGCCAAATGCTTATATTTTATGTAAAACTCAAGCACCCCAGTTGACTATTAAATGTTTCATCATAAAGTGATCAGAAACACTACTGATATTTTCCCAGCTGTCTATGTGCTGGAAGCACATGAAGGTAAGGTTTTCAGATATGACGCCAGCATACTGGGCTCTCCGGCATCCTGAGTGATTTGGGCTCTGTTCTGAAAACATGGAAGGAGTGAGGAGTAATTTATAATCCATTACATATATGAAAACTTGGGACTGCTCCAATGTCCAAATCTTTTGCAAGGTTGAAATGCTATCTATGAAGTCTTCTTCAAAAGAAAAATTGAAATGCTATCTGTGAAGGTTGAAATGCTATCTATGAAGTCTTCTTCAAAAGAAAAATTGAAATGCTATCTATGAAGGTTGAAATGCTATCTATGAAGTCTTCAACAGAAAAAATTCATACAAACCCTTTATTTAAAGAGCCTATGATTCAAAATTATGTTGAGTAATAAAAACACAAATATCAATACAAAAGTTGAAAATCAGCTCACCAGACAGAATTAGTAGTTCCTACTCACTGCTTTAGGAAACCCTAGTGGTGTAGTGGTTAAGTGCTACAGTTGCTAACCAAAGGGTCAGCAGTTCAAATCCACTCCTTGGAAACTCTATGGGGCAGTTCTACCCTGTCCCATAGGGTCGCTATGAGTTGGAATCGACTTGATGGCACTGGGTTTGGTTTTCGTTGGAACTCACTGGTGTAACATAAAAAACAAACAAACCTAGACTAGAGGTTCCTTTCAAACTACAAAAACACTGTTTTCACTGCAAGACCACACAACTCAGGAAGTATGTGCAAAGAAATATCAACAGTCTCTTCTTCCCACCCATGGGGTAATCGGTGTAATGGTTTACCACTGTCCCTTCAAACTGTTCTCAGAACTCCTAGAAACACATGTACACATGGCATTCACATCTGCCAGACGGGTAGTTCCTCTATCTCTCTGCCGTACATTCATTAGCTCCCAATCCCTTTACCCTGTAGCTTGTCCCTTATAGGAACCAAAACCAGTTGCCATCCAGCTGAATCTGACTCATGGCAACCCCATGTGTACCAGAGTAGAACTGTGTGCCATAGTGTTTCAATAGCTGATTTTTCAGAAGTATATTGCCAGGTCTTTCTTCCAAGGTGGCTCTACATGGACTCGAACCTCCAACCTGTTAGTTAGCAGTCAAGCACACTAACCATTTGCACCAGCTAGTGGAAAGCATCTTTGTAGGAAGCATCTTTTTTTTAACTTCAGAGCCAACTAACACTGCCTTACACAGAAAAAAACAACAAAAACAAACCCACTGTCATCAAGTTGATTCCTACTTATAGTGATCCCATAGGATTTCCAAGGCTGTAAATCATTAAGGAAGCAGACTGCTACATCTTTCTCCCACAGAGCCCCTGGTGGTTTTGAACTGCTGATCTTTTGGTTAGCAGTCCGTTACTTTAACCACTGTGCCACAGAAAAGGTGGTTAAAAAATTTTTTTTTATATGGATAAATGAAAAAACATATATTTGAACAACTCCGTTATATCTTTGGACTTGATCATATGAGAAGAGATCCAAAAAGCTATGGTCAATGTTAAAGTGCAAACAATCTGATGCCAAACAACATTTGTCTGCTATTTTACAGAAAAGGTAAAGAGAAAACAAAACTTTCTCCGAGTCTCTTCAATGACGCGAGAGAAAAGCCACATGACAACTAGACACCCACGTAGTTCCACTAGGTCGCCAACCTGGCACCACCGACAAATTAAACCCCACAGAGATTTCCCTCCTTGCTAATAAAACAGCTGTTGTCAAAGCAATGATATCCGTAACACCTTGGGATACATCAGGATCCATGCAAGGCTCCATACCCAATTCAAGCAATGTAGGAAATGAAGCACACGGCAAACGGTGGAGCTCTCCAAAGCCACCAGTAAAGAAAACCTGTAACAACAGCTTCAAGTCATTCAACTCTTCCTCAAAAAAAGGCAGTGACTTTGAGGAGGTTAGCTGTGTACTGGAAACCCTGGTGGCAGAGTGGTTAAGTGCTACAGCTGCTAACCAAAAGGTTGGCAGTTCAAATCCACCAGGCGCTCCTTGGAAACTCTATGGAGGCAGTTCTACTCTGTCCTTTAGGGTCACTATGAGTAGGAATCAACGCAGTGGGTTTGGTTTAACTGTGTGTTACGTAATCTATAAATTATTTTCTATTATAATAACACTTCTAAGTACATGACTTAGGTTATTTACCAGGCATAAAAGAAAATCTGAAAATAGGGCAGGATACTCATTTTACTTAACTTTGCATCTCTAGCAAATAGCTTACTGCTTGGCACATATTAGTGCATGAGCACTGCATGAAAAATTATTTAAGCAAAGAAAAGCAATAGACTCATAGATGGGCTCTTTAGTCAGAAATACCCACCCTTTAGCGTGGTCTGATATCCTCAAACCATTCACGGCCACGACCCGTCTGTCAATGGTGGTCTGTGCGGTGCTATGTTGCTGAACAGATTTCAACAGAGCTTCTAGACTAAGACAAAGTAGGAAGAAAGGCCTGATGATCAACTTCCAAAAATCAGCCAATAAAAACCCTATGGATCTTCAACTGATCACGGAGATGGCACACAGGACAGGACAGGGTTTCAGTCCTCTGTGTGTGACGTTGCCCTGAGATGGGGCCGACTCTACAGCGGCTAACCACCACCACCATCCCCTCGAAACACCTTGACTGAGACCACTATCTCACTGAGACATCAAACATTCTATTTATGAAAGTAAAAATCTGCATTGCTCTGTTCTCTGGCTGCATAGGGGAAGGCAATGTACTAGGAAGTTCAAGAAAAAAAATAATACTTTTTCCCAAAATTATTATACCCATTACAAATGGAAAATGACCAAAAAAGGTTGGAAATATTTCCATTCTTGTAAAAGGGACCATTTAACTTAATTTTACAGAACATTTATCTGAGCTTAAAAATAGCAGGAATTGGCTCATAATGAGTTCCGAGTGGCTCTTCCCACCACTTTGGTGCTCATGTTTGTTTTTCTAAATTTCAGTAACTATGGATTGACGTAGTTAAGAACTAATTAAGAGCCTGCATTCTTAAAACAGATTTGAAAGGGCATAACAATTTAAGTTATGAGAAGAAACACCATTTCTAACTTATTTTTTTTACAGATCATCGAAAAAGACAAGATTACTTAGATTATAGGTGATTTACCATCGCTACTAACGGCTCCCCTGACCGTGGGAAGTTTTAGCTGCTTCAGGGGATTCACTACCTATAAATACCAGGAAGCGGACGCTTCTGATGTTTCGAAAATGCTTTGGGGACTTTCAACACCATTATTCTCCTGAAAATGATGACAATTACATTCTCTGAAAATTGAAAAATATTCAATATTTAATGCTATAAAATAAGTAACTTATCCCATATCCTTCTCTAGTTACCACCCTCTCGGCTAAGCTTCTGAACAAAATAAAAATACTCAGATTCTTGCCGGAACACCACTATAACCACTTTTTTCAGTATCATCCATGAACCTTCCCATTCCAAAACCTATCAGTCAATTCTCCATTCACAACTTACTCTGTTTCTTAGTAGCATTTGATATGGTTATCCTCCCTTCCTTCTTTTTTTTTTTTTTAAAATATTTTATTGTGTTTTTGGTGAAAGTTTACACAGGAAACTGGGTTCTCATTTAACAATTTCTATACACATTGTTCAGTGACGTTGGTTACATTCTTTACAATTTATCAGCATTCTCATTATTTCTATTTTGGTTGTTCTGTTTCCATGAATCTAGCTTCCCTGTCCCCCCTTGGCTTTCTTATCTTTCGTCTAGGGTAAGTGTTAACCATTTGGTTTCATCTAGACGATTATTTTGAGGAGCACTTCTTTCCTTTCTTCTTGAAATACTTTCTTCTTGAAATACTTTTTTTTTTTCACTTGGCTTCTTAGTTTTCCTTCTTTCCCACTGACTGCTCCTTTTCAGTCTTCTCTGCTAAATCCCCATCTTCTCCCCAGTCTCAAAATTTTGCACTGTCCCTGGACATACTCCCCTGATTTGCTCTCTTATCTACATTCATCTCTTAGGTCATCTTATGTGAGCTCCTGGTATTAAATTCACCTATGTGTTGACGATTCTTATGTGTTGACGATTCTTAAGTTTTTCACCTTAGCCTTTTTCTCTCCTGGTTTCTGAATCATATAGCCAATTGCCTGATTGTTGTTACCACTTACATGTCCTAAAGAGTATCTTAAAACTAACATGGCCCAAACAAATAAATCATCTCCCCACCCACCTTCTCCTCCCCAAGTCTTATCCCATCTCAGTAAACAGCGCCACCATTCCACCATTCAACCGGGTCAAAATCCTCCGAATAGCCTTCCTCTGTTTTAAATCTGCATTCAATCCTTCACACCAACTCAGCAAATCCTTGAAATAAAGCCAAAATATGGCCATATCTCCCCCTCCCCAACCAAAACCCTGGCCCAAGTTATTTCATCTCTCTCATTAATTAATTAAAGGCTCCTAACTGGTCTCCCTGCTTTGATTCTTGCTCTCCTAGAATTTATTCTTCATATGGTAACCAAAATGATTCTTTTAAATCCTAAATCATGTTATGTCTTCTTCCACTCAAATCCATCTGAGGACTTCGCAGAATATTAGTCCCCATGAGAGCCAGAGACCTGAGATAGTGTGACTCCTAGGTACTAATCCTAGCCTTCCTCAAAAGCTCTGGCTATGATGGTCTCCTGAATGTTCTTTCCATATGCCAAGCACACACCCCAGGGCCTTTGCACTTGCCACTCTCGCTGCCTGGAAAGCTCTTCTCCAGGACGTTCTCACACACTACTTGCTTCAGATCTTTGCCCAAAGGCCATCTCTTCACAGAGAATTTCCTCACTTAATAAAAATCTCATCACTCTCTATCACTTTAATCTGCTTTCCTATTCCCTGGTAGTATTTATACTACTGAGTTTATATCTTATTATTGTTTGTTCTCTATCTCCCCCGCTAGAACATAAAATCTTTGAAGGCAGGATCCCTGTCCGCAGGTTGTACTCCCTGGTTTCTACAGCAGTGTTTTGCACACTGTAGGACCTGAATAAATGTTTATATTGAAGTAATTGATAGATTAACATATAGATTAGCGATTTTCAGACTTTTTTTTTTTTTTTTTTTTGATTCTACAGTCTGTCCAACAAACAAAAACTGTGGCACAACTCCACTATATAAAACTAGTAAGGAAGGTCCTGCTATGGGTGAGGTACACAGGCACCCAAGTATCCAAGCTACTAGCTGCCTCATTGTTCCCCAGACAGCTGCTGAGATATCGCCATGGGACCCTGGCCTTCAGGTGTTCTTTTCTCTAAGACTCAGATGAGCTCTAAAACACTGATATAAATGATGACAGAATATAGTGCCTATGAATATATCCATAAATAATGCTCTAGATCGAACTGTGTCTCCCCAAAACTTTGAGAATGATTTAGGACACAACCTAATCTTCCAGATTGAGTCTTGTCTCTTTAACATAACTGCCTCTAATCCCACCTCATTAACATCATAGAGGTAGGATTTACAACACACTGGAAAATCACATCTGATGACAAAATGGTGGACAATCACACAGTACTCAGAACAATGAACAAGCTAAGCTGACATACATTTTGGGGGGACACAATTCAATCCATAACATTCCACCCTTTGGTCCCCCAAAATTCATGTCTTTGTCACATGTTAAACACACTTACCCCATCATATCTTAAGTCAATTCCAAGTCCAAAATCCAAAAATTCCTCTTCATCTATGAAATCTAGAATATACATTATCTGCTTCCAAAGTACAACAGTGGAACAGGCACGAGCTAGACATTTTCATCATAAATAGGAGAAATTAGAGGGAAAGAAGAAATAACAGGCACCAAGCAAGTCAGCAGAACACAATACATTAGCCCTCAAAGCTTGAAAATAATCCTCTGTTCTCTGAGACCATTTACATAATGGCCCTGCCCTCCAGACTCTAAGTATTGGCCATATTCTCCAGATTCTGAGTGGAGACCCCTCAGCTCTGGACTTCATTTCTGCCTTGCAGGCACACCAGAACAGCAAGTCTGCTCCCTTGGCTTTGGGTGGCCCCATTCTTCTAGTCCATCTGAGTGGCGACTCCACCTATGATACTGAGGCACACAATGTGCTTACAAAAATACCTCACAAGGGGAGGGCGCAGCTGGCAAACAAATGTAGAAGGTGCACATTATCTGCATAAAAACACTGTAATAGTGTTCTCTTTTTCCAGGAGAATGTAAGATCCAGAATAGACGGGACTTTGTTTTATATACTACTGTACCCTACAGCCTTGAAAAGCACCTAAAATAAATCCTTTCAGAAAGAATGAATGATTAATACAGAGATAGATACACAGACAAGAAAACTGTTGGAGTCTATCACGAAAACAGTGTCCCGCTATTATGGATTGAATTGTGTCCCCCCAAAAGATATGCTGAAGTTCTAACCCCTGTACCAGTAAATATGATCTTGTTTGGGGACACAGAGTTTTTCTATCCAGATATTATCAGTTAAGCTAATGAAGTTACACAGGAGTAGGGTGGGTCCTTATCTTAAACCCTTCTGAGTGGCATCTTACAAAAGAGAAGAACAGATATGAAAACAAAGTCACAAACATGGGGTAAAAATGTGTCATGTGATGCCTGAGGCACATGCCTCTACAGACAGCTGAACAATACCCAGGATCTCAAGCAGCCACCAGAAACTAGGACAGAGGCATGAGACAGTTCCTCTCTCAAAGTCTTCAGAAAGAATCCATACTGCCAACATCCCAAATATTAACTTCCAGCCTCTGCAACTGTAAGAAAATAAAGTTCTGTTCTTTAAAGCCACCTACTTTGTGGTATTTTTTATGGCAGTCCTAAGAAACGAAGACATTGTCTTAGTTATTTAGTGCTGCTATAACAGAAACTCCACAAGCTGATGGTTTTAGCAAAGAGAAATTTATTCTCTCACAGTTTAGGAGTCTACACGTCTGAAATCAGGGTGCCAGCTCTAGAAGAAGGAGTTCTCTCTCGGCTCTGGGGGAAGGTCCTTTCCTTCTTTCAACAACTCCAAAGTTCTTTGGAGATCTCCATGTGTCTTGGCATTAATCTTCACCTGGATCTACAAAGTTCTCAGCACAGGAACCCCAAGTCCAAAGGATACACTCTACTCCAGGCTCTTCTTTCTTGGTGGTAGTGAGATCCCTCTCTTTCTGCTTGCTTCTCTTTCCTTGTAAGATAAAAGGTGATGTGGGCTACACGCTGGGGATCCCCTTATGTAGGATCAGGGTTGTAATGTGGTAATGGTGTTGCCTCCCACCCTAATCCTGCTTCATCAACATAACAGACAGCTCACTCCCAAATGGGACCATAACCACAGGCATAGAGGCTAGAATTTACAACACTTCACAAGACGATGGATGATCAGATCACAAAATGGAGGACAACCATACAATACTGGGAATCATGGCCTAGCCAAGTCGGCACATATTCTGGGGGGACACAATTGAATCCATGACACCCACTTAGAGGACTTTTCTCAGAAAAGCTACTCCCAGCAACTCCCTTACCCTGAGGCGGAGCACTGAGCCAAATTCAGCTGCCACCACCCAAGGAAGAGACTTACTCATCCAAGTCCATGAGACTGGCCTTTGCCTACGTCCTCTCTTTTGCAATATATTTTCCCTACTTTTCTAGACAACCGCACATATTTGCTCCATCTATTTAATTAAATTTAATTACATTTATTTGCAGTGTAAGAAAATTTGGGCGCACAAGAGCATGTTCATTTTAATCGATCATCTTGGCACAGTTAAAATTCAGGAAACCATTCGTCAGGAGTGTTCCATGCTGTTTTTCTATTGAATCAAGAAGAAGGTGAAACGTGAAAGCCCAGAGGGAGCCTTTTATAAAACCTTGCATTTCACACGTAGGTAAAATGATTCAAGAAGTTGAGAGACTGGTCTAGGATCACATACCTGAAGCTCCACTTACTTCTAAGCAGTGGCAGGGGCAATGACACAGACCTCAGTTTTAGACCTCTGTACATGGGATTCCATTTCCTCCCTCCAGCGACATGTCGCTTTACATAATGCCGTAAAACACAAAGGGACTGCCTCTAACACCTGTTTTTACTCTGGAAGAGCAAAGCTGGATTTTGTTGAGTCAGAGCCCTGACTTCTGGTATACACTGTTGTTTATACATTCATAAAAAAATACATTCATAGATAAGGCAAAATGCAGCTACAGTGGCTTAAGAGTTTGTTCAAACCCTTACTAGCATGTGTATTTCAAAAATTCATTTAACATTTCTGTAGAATAAAGGCTAGAACTGGAAAAAAAATCTAAAGTCCCTTTTTAGTAAGTCATTTCACTACTCATTTAAGCACAGCACTTAGATGTTCATTTTCTTTTTATCAGTTCTTGTGAACTATTAAAGGTCACTTTCTCTTCGTCAGTACCCTTAATCAAACACACGCTTACGCAGTATTACGTGAAAGCACGGTACATCCCGCCACCACCAAAAACCTGCTCTATGCCGCACAAATAGCAGCAGAAATTTAGAATACCATGCCCCTCATTATAAACAGAGACGTTTTCATGGGGTCCTCTTCCCCACCTCCTGGGTTGTACTGCCCTAGTTTGATACTTTTGGTTCCAAAATGTATTTTAGAACATCCTTTGCCATATGATGCCCCTATTTCAAGCATCGTTATTTGGAGTTTATATTCCCAGTCTGCCACATTCCACTGTCTGTTCCCAGGACACACCATATTCTGAACCCCACCCTAGGCTCTGCAGGCTAGCTTCCAGCCTTGCTCTGATAGGCAGAGAAGTCCTGCATCACTTCCCTCTCTCAGAATTCCCACACAGAACCTCCCCACAGCCCCAGCGGTTGCTCACGCTTGGGAGTAATAGGCAAAGGCCTGCATTCAAGCGTCAGTGTTTCCAGAATCCCTAACCACCCATGAGGGCAGTGAAAGACAAGAAAGATTTTTGGTTTTGTTTTTTTCCTTTCATGTATGCATCTGGTTAATGGTTGCATTTATATTCTTTTCACAGTTTTACCTTTTGGACTTCCACTGTTTCTCACCCTCTAGCCCATGACCTTTCTTTCTCTTTTCTGTCTATTGAAATCCTGAGCACTTTTCAAAATACAGCTTAAATAAAAGACTCTCCTTGAATATTTCATTCCACATGTTTCTGTCACTTTTAACTTTTAAAAGCAATTACCTGCCAGCACTGCCATCAACTGTGTCTCCTAAATAGACTGCAGCTTCACTGAGGATCATGACTGTGCCTTATTTATTCCAGTACACCTCACAGCATGTAGCCCAGTGTCCTTTACTAGAGGAGTTTCATTCATTCATTCACCCAGCATTTTAAAAAGTACCTGTTAGAAGCAGGGAGAGGCACAAAAGTAACACCTGGTGCTTATTCTCTGTAAGCATACTGTGAGGACAGAGAGAGCTGAAGGGGAGGACAGTAGGTAAGGGAACTACAGGCCACCGAGTCAAAAATAATACTCACTATAATAATATGGGAGGGGCCCTGGTGGTGCAGTGCTTAAGTGCTCAGCTGCTAACCAAAAGGTCAGTGGTTCAAATGCACCAGCCGTTCCATGGGAGAAAGATGTGGCAGTCTGCTTCCATAAAGATTTACAGCCTTGGAAGCCCTATGGGGCAGCTCTACTCTGTCCTGTAGGGTTGTTGTGAGTCAGAATCAACTTGACAGCAATGGGTTTGGGTTTGGGTTGTTGTTGTTTGTAATAACAAGATGAGGAGGAGGCTGGAAAGGAAGAACGGGGTAATAAAATGCCGCTAAGGAAATACACAAAGACTGGCAGGTCAGGGAAGGCCACCCAGCAGTCACCTTTAAGCAGCACAAAATTAACAGTATCCTACCCAGCTGGAGAACCCTGGCGGCATGTGGTTAAGTGCTACAGCTGTTAACCAAAAGGTGGGCAGTTCAAATCCACCAGGTACTCCTTGGAAACTTTATGGGATAGTTCTAGTCTGTGCTATAGGGTCATTATGAGTCAGAATTGGCTCAGCATTAATGGGTTTTTTGTTTTGTTTTGTTTTTTAACCCAGCTGGATCCCTGGTGGCCAAGAGCTAAGGCTGCTAAACAAAAGGTCGGCAGTTCAAATCTACCAGTTGCTCCTTGGAAAACCTATGGGGCAATTCTACTCTGTCCTATACGGTCTCTACGAGTTGTAATCAACTCAATGGCAACGGTTACCCAGCTAGAAGGGCAAAGAACATCACGTTCTGGAGTCTCGGATATGGAAGAAAAAAGACGCTAAAACGTTTAGGGGAAGTTAACAGGTACTATATGGCTATGTTGTTGTTGTTAAGAGCCATCAAGTCAGTTCTGACTCATAGTGATCCTACGTACAACAGAATGAAACATTACCTAGTCCTACGCCATCCTCACAATCATTGCTATGCTTGAGACCATCACTGCAACCACTGTGTCAATTCATCTCATTTAGGGTCTTCTTTTTCAGTGACTCTCTACTTTACCAAGCACAATGTCCTTCTCCAAAGACTGGTCCCTCCTGATAACAGGTCCAAAGTACATACGACAAAGTCTCACCATTCTTGTTTCTAAGGAGTATTCTGGCTGCACTCCTTCCAAGGCAGATTTGCTCATTCTTCTAGAAGTCCATGGTATATTCAATATTCTTCACCGACACCATAATTCAAATGAATCAATTCTTCTTCAATTCTCCTTATTCATGGGTATGGGCATAAAAAAAAAGAAAACAAACCTGTTGCCTTCGAGTCCATTCCAACTCATAGTGAACCCATAAGAGAGAGAAGAACTGGCCTACATGGTTTCCAAGGAGCAGCTGGTGGATTTGAACTGCCGACATTTTGGTTAAGCAGCTGGCCTCTTAACCACTGCACCGCCAGGCCTTTGTATGGGCTATTTATAAAGAATTTGGGTGCCAAAGAGACTGAAAGATATAGAGACTAGATTACAAAGGCCACGTATGCACTGCTAAACAGTTTTCATTCTACCCTATAGTGCTGGAGGACATTTGAAGAATTTTAAACAGGAGATGATATGGTCAAATTTATCTCTTAGAAAGATAACTCTTAGAGGAGTATCATGGATTGAATTTTGTCCCCCCAAAATATGTGTTAACGTGGTTAAGCCATGATTCCCAGTATTGTGTGGTTGCCCTCCATTTTATGACTGTAATTTTATGTTAAAGAGGATTAGGGTGGGATTATAACACCTTTACTAAGGTCGTATCCCTGAACCAATGTAAAGGGAGTTTCCCTTGGGTATGGCCTGCACCTTTTATCTTACAAGAGATAGAAGGAAAGAGAAGCGAGCAAAGAGTGGGGGACCTCACACCACCAAGAAAGCAGTGCCAGGAACAGAGTGCACCATTTGGACCCAGGGTCCTTGTGCAGAGAAGCTCCTAGTCCGGTGGAAGATTGATGAGAAGGTCAACATAGAGAGAAACCCTTCCCCTGGAGCTGATGCCCTGAATTTGGACTTTTAGCCTACTTTACAGTGAAGAAATAAATTTCTCTTTGTTAAAGCCATCCACTTGTGGTATTTCTGTTACAGCAGCACTAGGTGACTAAGACAAGGAGTATCAAGGTAGATTAGAAGACTTAAATATTACCAGTCATCAGACTTCTGTGGTAGTGTCAGGAGAATGATAAAGACTGTATCAAAGTAGTCACCATAAGATGAAGAAGAGAAGAAGCATTTTAGAGACTCAGCGAAGAAAAACAATCATAAACAGATGGTTCAACAGGCAAAGAAGGACAGAAAAGAATCTAAGATGGCTGATATTTCTAATTTGGCATTAGGCTGGGACAGCGTTTTCCAAATTGTTATTCCCATAAGGGAAAAGAGAGTTCCATTGTCAAAGAAGCTGGCTAAACACTGAATATTACATAGTCATCCTGGTGAAAGACTCTGAGAGCCCTGCAGAAAAAAATTCTACTCTGATGCAAGGTGTTTGTGTGGTGTGTGTGTTTTGTTAGTGGTTAATCATAATTTTTATAAAGTGCTTATATTAGAAACTAAATGTCTAAGGATGATTATTCTACATTTCTGCACAGCTAAGAAATCGAAATAAGATGAGCTTCACAATAGTCCTCAGGCCAAGCTCTGCCAAGCTTTAGCTTATAGGGCAATAAATCCTTTTAGCCCTGGTGGTACAGTGGTTGGGAGCTCAGCTGCTAACCAAAAGGTCGGCAGTTCAAACCTACCAGCTGCTCCCTGGAAACCCTATGGGGCAGTTCTACCCTGTCATTTAGGGTCTCTATGAGTCGGAATCAACTAAACAGTAATGTGCTCAGTTTGGTTTTGGATGAGTCATGCAATAGCGTACATGTGAAAGCTAAAGGGGAACAGCCCTAAGCTGCTACAGTGAGAGAGAATCATTATTATCACGTGAAGGGCACAGCAATCAAGGTGTCTTCAACGGTGGGAATATGATTTCTGCTCAGACCCTTGCTCGACAGTGAGTACATAGAAGTTAACGTATAATAGCCCTCAACCGCGGCAATGAACGGGACCAAGTATTATATACAACGGCCATGTCAATCAAGTTTTTGTCAATGGTGCAAAGATGATTTCTGCTAAGACCATAATCAGAAAGCTATTCTTCCTACCAAAATCCACAGAACTTAATTCATTCTATCAACAGAGGATACTCTAAACACAAAATCAGCTGATTCAACAACACAGAACACTTAGGTTACAGAAGATAGTGCTACACAATTAACGTAAACCGTGGAATAAGCAATTAATGCTTAGGTATTTTCAGAGTATATAGAAGGGAACAAATCTTATCAATATCATCCATCAAAACTCAATTCATAGCATTAATTTTGAGTAATTGCTTATATAGAAACTAATGTAAAGACCTTGATTTAAAAAAAAGCAATACTCAATGCTACCAAGAAGTAAAAACACTGTAAGTCACAGAGAAAAGGATTAGAAAAACTCAGATCGCTAAAGTAAAGATTTCAAACAAGATTAAGTGACACTCAGTTAGGAAGAATTTCTACCACTTGTCTGGTAAAGAGCTGAGTTAAATAAAAACCCCACTGGGTCTCATTTGTTGTCTGCCTTACATAATAGTACTTGTTAGCTGTAAAATAATATATGTATACATGTTTATAGGAGCCCTGGTGGCACAGGGGTTAAGGCACTCAACTTCCAACCGAAAGGTCTGCAGTTTGAAGCCACCAGTGGCTCCGTGGGAGAAAGACGTGGCAGTCTGCTTCTGTAAAGATTTATAGCCTTGGAAACCCTATGGGGCTGCTACGAGTCAGAATCTACTCGATGGCAGTGGGTTCGGTTTGGGGTTTCTATATATGTATATGTGTATGTTTTTTCTATATGTGTATGTTGCTAATGTAAAATATCTTTGGCCTCCTTTATTAAATTCCCAGTTAAAGCATAATTTCAAGTATCCTTATTAAGAAATATCTGCCTGAGATGGGGGTGGGGAGTACCAAACTACTGACATCAAGAATTCAGTGCCCAGAATGAGTAAAAAACATACCAGCAGCATGCATTCCAGACCAGTGCTTACTTCACCCTTTAAATGCTACATATTACACACACCACTATGAACAGAAGAGTAGAATTCAAACATTTCTAAATGAATTAATTCAACCATACTAGAGGAAGGCAAAAATATTTTTTGTTACATCTCACATTTTATTTCTGGGAATGAAAGTGACAGATAGTATGTTACCAGTAAAAAGGGAGATGGAGGAGGGTTTGGGGAAGATGACGGCAAAAACATAAACAGGTCTAAGGTCCAGATCATCCATACACAAACAAGAAGAAAAGCCAACAGAAGCCTGTACTCCACCCAGTGAGAACTGTGAAATGTTGGGCAAAGGACTGAAGTAAGGAGTTTCAAACTAAATCAAGACTAGGAGGAATGCCCTGTGGTAAGAAAAGTGCTTCATTCAACATCCCCACCCCTCCCACTGCCAGGGCGGCCAACGGACAGCTGCAGCAGACTCACAGCCACAGCCGCACCCCCAACCAAAGCATGGCTCTCCTGTGCATAAAAGGACCCTAATCTCTGGCTCTGACATCAATAGGGCAAGTCATGCTAGTGGACTGGTAAGAGTTATAATCTGACTGGACTGGAAGAAGCCTAAAAGACTGAAATTGTGGTCCAGCTAGAATTGGAGCCCTCACAGAGCACAGGAGGGAGCAGTGATCAAGGACTGAGGGTTATACCCTCATGAGGGTGGTTTAATCAGGCTGTACTTTCTGATCACTTTGGAAGTCCCTAAAGGACTGAAATCTTGGTCTGGCTGGAACTGGAACCCGCAAAGAGCAGAGGAGGGAGTGTTAACCAAAGACTGAAAGCTGAATCCCTTTGTGGGTGGACTGATTAGTGTGTGTTTTCTGATCTGTGGAAAGCTGCTGAAAGACTGAACCTTTGGTCTGGTCTGAACTAGTGATATCACAGAAAGGGACAGGGAGCAGTGACCAAAGTCTGAAGGCTGTGCCCACCTAAGAGTTTCTTGAAGTAATTAGTGCTATCATGAGCACCGCATATTTGGGGTAATTAAGACAGTAAACACACGAGAAAATTCTAATGTCTCGGATTCAACAACAATCACAAGGCACACAAAGAAACTTAAAATATGGCCCATTCAAGTGAGTCAAATAAAGAAAGCAAAATCACATTTACGTAAGTCCACATAAGGAGTAGACTGGAAGAACATAACGCAACAATATTAAACAAGTTCAAATAGCTAAAGGAAATCAGAAAATCAATGCAGGAAAAAAATGAGAATATCAATAAGAAGATATACACTATAAAAAAGAAATCAAACAGAAACACTGTAACTGAAAGACACAATGACTGAAATTAAAAAAAAAAAACTCATTGGAAGGATTTAGCAACAGATTTAAGCTGGTAAAAGAATCTGCAATTATACAACGTAATAAGAAGTATGGAAACTGAGAAGCAACAAAGAAGGCTCAAGATGTTGGGCACAGCCTAACAGAAATGTGGGAGACTATCCAGTGAACTAACATACACATCCTGGGAATCTCAGGAAGAGGAGAGAGAAAGGAACAGAAAGAATATTTGAGGAAATAATGGTAGAAATTTTTCTAAAACTGACTGAAGATATGAATCTATAAGTTCAGGAAGCTCAAAAAACTCCAAGTGGGAAAACCCAAAGAAATCCACACTGGGACATATTAAAATCAAGCTGTCAAAAACTAAAGATAAAAAGAGAATCCTGAAAGCAGCAAGAGAGAAACAAAGTGTCACGTACAAAGGCTGCGCAGTAAGATCAAATGCCGATTTCTCCTCAGAAACACTGAAGGCCAGAAATCAATGGAATGACATATTTAAGGTACTGAAAGAAAAGAACTATCGACAAAGAATATTCTATCCAGCAAACTGTCCTTCGAGAATGAGGGTAAAATTAAGACATTCCCAGGTAAACAATAAAATGAAGACATTCCCAAATAAACAAATTTGGGAGAGTCTGTAACCATTACAACTGCCCTACAAGAAATGGAGTCCTTCAGATGGGAAAGAAAGGACACTAGAAAAAAAGATCTACACTAAAGGTAATTGCATAGGCTGGATTTAAGGTATTTTCACTAGGTAAATCTAGATGTTATGTCCTTCATATATTATAAGGACAAATGCATAAAAAACAGGGATAAATTTATGTTATGAGCACCTGGTGTATAAAGATGTAATGGGTGGAAAGAGCAACGTAAATGGATGGAGGGAGAACAGCATAGGTATGGAGTTTGTGTATATTACTGAACTGAAGCTGATAGGAATTTAAACCAGTTATTATAAATATAAGATGTTAAATGTAATCCTCATGGTAGCCACATAGAAAATACCTTAAAAAAAAAAAAATGGCAAAGAAAAGGAGAAGGGAATCAAAATGGTTCATTACCAGAAATCAACAAAACACAAAAGTTGGTAGTACTGGAGGAAATGAAGAAAAAGATATAAGACACAAAAACAAACAACAAAATGGGGGAAGTAAATTCTTCCTTATCAGTAATGGCTGTGAATATAAACGAACTAAATGCTTCACTCAAAAGGCAGGAAGTGGCAGCCTGCATTTAAAAAACATGATCCAACTACCCACATGCTGTTGATGAGAGACACATCTTAGGCCTGGGGACACACAAAGGTTGAAAATGAAAGGATGGAAAAAAGTACTGCATACAAATAGTAATCGAAATAGAGCTGGGGTAGTAATTTTAATATCAGACAAAATAGATTTTAAGTCAAAATCTGTTATAAGAGACAAAGAAGGACATTATATAATGATAAAATGATCAATTCATCAAGAATACATAATTATAAATACATTTTAAAAAAAACCAAACCCATTGCTATCAAGTTGATTTCAAATTATAGCAACCCTATAAGACAGAGTAGAACTGCCCTGTAGAATTTTCCAGGAGCACCTGGTGGATTCGAACTGCCGACCTTTTGGTTAGCATCTGTAGCACTTAACCACTATGCAACCAGGTCCCAAAATAAATAAAGCAAACACAGACAAAATTTAAGGGGGAAATACAAAGTTCTACAATAATAGTTGGCAACTTTAATACACCACTTTCAATAACAGACAAAACATTTTAAAAGAAAATCAGTAAGGAAACAGAAGAACTGAACGGCATAATAAAGCAACTAGACGTAAAAGACATATATATAACACTCCAACCAACAACCGCACAAAATATGTTTTTCTACAGTGCACATGAATCATTCTCCAGGACGGAGTATATGTTAGGTCACAGAGCAAGTCTCAATAAATTTAAAAAAGACTGAAATCATACAAAGTATAGTCTCTGACCACAATAGAGTGAAATTAAAAATTAGAACAGAAGAAAAACTGTAAAATACACAAATACGTGGAATTTAAACAACACATTATTAAACAATCAATGAATCAAAAAATCAATCAAAAGATGAATCATAAAATACTTAGAGTCACATGAGAATGAAAGCACAACATACAAAAACTTACGAGACAACAGAGAATTTTATAGCTGTAAAGGCTACATTAAAAACAAAGATCTCACATCAATAACCTAACTTTACAACTTGACAAAATAGAAAAATAACAGCAAATCAAGCCCAAAGCTAATAAAGGAAATAACAAAGATCAGAAGAGAGATCAATGAAACAGAGAATAGAAAAATAATGGAGAGAATAAATGAAATCAGAAGTTAGCTTTTTTTTTAAAGATCAATAGAATCAACAAACATCTAGACTGACAAAAAAAAAAAAAAAGATGCAAATAAACAGAATCAGAAATGAAAGTGGGAGCATTACACCGAACCCTACATAAATGAAAATAATCACAATACTATAAACAACTGTATGCCAACAAATTAGATGATGCAGATGAAGTAGACAAGTTCCTAGAAACACATTAACCTACTACATTGACTCAAGAAGAGAGTGCTCAAAGCAATCTACAAATTCAATGCACTCCCAATCAAAATTCCAACAGCTTTCTTCGCAGAAATCGAAAAGCTTATTCTCAAATTTATATGGAATGGCAAGGAACCTCAAACAGATAAACCAATCTTGAAGAATTAAGTAGGAGGGCTCACACTTCCTGATCTCAAAAGATACTACAAAGCTACAATAATTAAAATAGCCTGGTGCTGGTATAATAATAGATACATTGGCCAGTGCAAGAGAAGTGAAATCAATCCATGTATCTGTGGTCAACTGATTTCTGACAAGGATACTAAGTCCTTCCAATGGGAAAGGAAGAGTCTCTTCAATAAATGGTGCAGGGAAAATTGATTTTCCACATGCAGAAAAATGAGTCAAGATCCATGCCACACAGGGTACACAAGAAGGAATTCAAACTGACAAACAATCCACTCAATAAATGGACAAAGGACTTGAACAGAAAGCTCACCAAAGAGGATTCTAAAATGGCCAACCAAGCACATGAAAAGATGCTCAGCGTCGTTGGCCGCTGTTGTTGTTCGTTGCTGTTGCACTAGCCCTGGCTCATGCTGACCTCATGTATGCAGGGCAGAACTGTGATCCATAGGATTTTCCAAAGCTATGATCTTTCAGAAGCAGATCACCAGGTCTGTCTTCTGAGGCACCTCTGGGTAGGTTCAAACCACCAATATCTTGGCTAACAGTAGAGCGCTTGACCATTCCCACTATCCAGGGACTCCCATTAGCAAGTAAAAACCAAATCAAACCTGTTGCCCTCTAGTCAATTTTGACTTATAGCAAACCTAGAGGACAGGGTACAGTTGCCTCACAGGGTTAAAAATTTTTTTTTTTTTTTTTTTTTATCCTAGGCTTAAATCTTTACGGAAGCAGATTGTCATGTCTTTTCTACTACAGAGCCACTAGTGGCTTCAAACCGCTGACCTTTTGGTTAGCAGCCAAACACTTAACCATTACACTACCAGGGCACCTTCATTAGACATTAGGAAAATGCAAATCAAAATGACCATAAGATTATCACTTCACCTCCACTAAGAGGGCTATGCTCAAAACAATGGAAAACAACAGGTTTTGACAAGGATGTAGAAAAATTGGAACCTTCATCCATTGTAAAATGGTCCAAAAACTATGGAAAACAGTTTGTTCCTCAAAAAGTTAAGCATAGAATTACCATATGATCAGCAATTCCAGTCCTAGGTATATAACCAAAAGAACTGAAAGCAGAAATGCAAACTGATACCTGAACACCGATGTTCACTGCAGCACTATTCACAACACTCAGAGTGGAAACAACCTAAACGTCCATCAACAGACGAACTGATAAAACAAAATGCGCATAAACATACAATGGAATATTACTCAGCCAAGAAGAGAAATTAAGTCCTGATACATGCTAAATATGGATGAAACTTCAAACATTATGTAGATCGAAATACATCAATCACAAAAGGACCAATGCCGGATAACCCCACTTACATGAAATATCTAGAGTAGGCAAATGTGTACAGACCAAAATTTCTTAGCAGTTACCAGGGGCAGGAGGAAGGGAGGAGGAGGAAGTCGTTGCTTAGGGGGCACTGACCACTGTTAAAGGTGATGGAAAATGGGCACATGGATAGTGTGATGGTTACACAAGACGATGTGCTTAATTAATGTCACTGAATTTTACATGTAAAAAAGTGTTTTTAATTCAAAAGTTTTGTTATAAAAAATTTTTTTTGTTATATATGTGTGTGTGTGTGTGTGTGTGTGTGTGTGTGTGTATATAAACCAAACCCATTGACATCGAGTTGATTCCGGCTCATAGTGACCCTATAGGACAGAGCAAAACTGCACCATAGAGTTTCCAAGGAGCACCTGGTGGATTCGAACTGCCCACCTTTTGGTTAGCAGCTGTAGCACTTAGCCACTACACCAACAGGGTTTCCATATATACATACATATATATATACATATATATATATAACACACACATATACACACACACACACACACACACACACACACGTGTATATATATAGTACAGTGGTTAAGAGCTTGGCTGCTAACCAAAAGGTGGGCACTTCGAATCCACTAGCTGCTCCTTGGAAACCCCACAGGGAAGTTCTACTCTGTCCTATAGGGTCACTATGAGTTGGAATCGACTCAATGGCATCAGGTTTTTTGTTGTTGTTTTGTTTACACACACACACACCCCCCATATAAAAAGAAAGAGGAGATGGAATGGTAAGAAGAGGATGAGAAACTATATATATATTTTTTTTTTTTACTTTATTTCTGTTGGTTTACTAAAGTGTTTAAAAAACAATTTCATTTCCAAAATATAATAACCTGAGAAAGAGAAAAACAAAAGAGGAACTAGATTCTCTGGCAAAATCCTCTACAAGCCGCCAGCTTATAGGAGGCCAATGTCTTATATTAAACTGAGCGATAAATGAGATTCATGGGCTACATCTATGCAGATCTATTACCCTCTGGGTTTTACAGCTCAAATAAAGATTGTCTATAAATTTTCGGAAAAGTAAAAATCCCTATTCAAGGTTGTATAACTTTCTTGAATTGTTTTAAAAAGAAATATCCTACCGTAATATGTTCTTATTAGGCACTGTCAGGTAAGTTCTGACTCACAGTGACCCCATGTACAACAGAACGAAACACTGCCCAGTCCTGCACCATCCTCACAATTCGTGCCATGCCTGAGCCCATCGCTACAGCCACTGTGTCAATTCATCTCGCTGAAGGTCTTCCTCTCTTTCGCCGACCCTCTACCAAGCGTGATGTCCTTCTCCAGGGATGGGTCCCTCTTGATAACACGTCCAAAGCACATGAGGTGAACCCCAGCCATCCTCGCTTCCTAGGAGCACCCTGGCTGTATTTCTTCCAAGGCAGACTTGTTCATTCTTCTGACAGCCATAGTATATTCAATACTCTTCACCAACACCATAGTTCAAAGGCATAAATTCTTCTTCAGTCTTTAGTCACGGTCTAGCTTGTGCACGCATTTGAAGCTACTGAAAATACCATAGCTTGAGCCAGGTGCATCTCAGTCCTCAAAGTGACATCTAGGATTTATTAAATTTATTAAGTGTAAGCCACATATGGGAAACCCTGGTGGCGCAGTGGTTAAGTGCTACAGCTGCTAACCAAGAGGTCGGCAGTTAAAATCCACCAGGCGCTCCTTGGAAACTCTGTGCGGGCAGTTCTCTTCTGTCCCATAGGGTCGCTATGAGTCGGGATTGACTTGATGGCAGTGGGTTTAAAGCCACATATGATGTAGCTTTTTTTTGTAAGTTCTTGTGCATATCACTTTAGATTGATAAAATGTAGGTGAATTTTATTCATTGATTAGACTGTCACTGAGCACCTACCAAGTGTTAGCTAATGTACAAAGTCCTGGAGATAACAGTGGAGCAACCAGTGACAAATTAGGACAGTGCGTGCTGTTCAAGAATACAGCTCAGGGAGTATAGTCATGCTAAGAAGGGAAGCCTAACTCAACTTAGGAAGGAGGGATTTCTCAGAGGAAATTACATCTGTTCTGAGTTAATGAAGGATCAGGAGTTATCCCAAAAAATAGTGAGAAAGAGAAAAATATTCTCAGCAGAGCAAGGAGAACTACTATGTTATAGCCAAGGAAGTGCCAGTGAAAATGAAGAGTGAAGACAGAGTACGACCATCGCCTGTAGACAGCGGCTGGATAACAGAATTCTTTGTATGTGAGTCTGATTACTCTCCTGTTGGTCCATTTACGAGATCTTAGATGAAACATAAACGGGTGCGTTTCACAAAAACGTGTCTGGCAGCTGAACATATGAAGAATTAAGGGGGAAGAATATTAGAAGCACAGAAATCAGTTAAGGAGATGTTGAGATAATCAAAAGATAAAGAAGTGAAAAGCAAGAGCAAAACTGATGTACTGAGAGGAAAACAAGTGGAAAGAGATGCCATCACGAACATCGGTGAAAAGAAAGCCAGACAGGAAGGACACTCCCCTTCACTCCTCTTGGAGTGAGAGCAAAGGAGGGAAAGAGGAGATAGAAGTTCCTGTACGTTTGGCAGAAGTGAGGCAAGAGGGGGCTTGCTGAAGCTGAAAGTAAACGAATAAAGAGAATATTGTTAAGATACAAAATTCCATTAGAGAGGATAGAGAAAATGGAGAAGCAATTGGTCAAAGACACAGAGAAGACAGTCCAGGTAACAAAGGGAGCTCAAATAAAGTGGAGACTGATTTTTTTTTTTTTTAATCAGCTTCAACTGCACAAGGAGCCCTGGTGGCACGGTAGTTAAGTGCTCGGCTGCTAACTGAAAGATGAGCGGTTCAAAACCACCAGCTGCTCCATGAGAGACAGATGTGGCAGTCTGCTTCTGTAAAGATCAGAGTCTTGGAAAGCCTACATGGCAGTTCTACTCCATTCTACAAGGCTGTTATGAGTCAGAATCGACTCAATGGCAGCAGATATCAACCGCACAGATATATGGTTTTCTCTAGCAGCAATCTCTTTGGGGTATAAGGTGGAGAAGGTTAGTTATGAAATTAAATTAATTTACACGTGGAATTTTGCCAAGTAGCAAAATAATAAATGAGAGGGAAGAGGGTTAGTAAGGGGATGTTGGCAAAAGTAACTGTAATAATGATTCATGTGGTACTGGGTCCTTAGGAATCAACTGAAGACAAGGTGGGGCAGGTAGACAGTGAAAACAGAGGTGTCAAAGGACTTGGTCTTGTATTGGATGGCAAGAGACACCAAACTAAAACACAGATTGATTTTGGTGGCAGAGAGTTGCCTTCACAAGGCAAACTAAAACTGGCCCATAAGCCCACGCGTGAGGCAGGTGAATGCTCATGGAGAAGATCACAGAACCTCACTGGCTGGTTTCACTACCTGCTTACAAACGCCCTTGTGCTCCTCCATGTCACTCTGGTAAATGCACAAACAACAGAACAACTGCTTCCTCAAAGGCTGACACTTACTGTAAAAACAACATGGGGGCAGTGTCTGACGTCCTCTAACTTCACAAAGCGGGAGGGAGAACCAAGATCAACAGCCCAAGGCTGGTTCATGTGAGATAGAGGTCAGACATGCCTCCTCTCTCCACTATCTTTACCAACTCTGACTCCAACCGTCCCTCTCACAGCGCTCTCCACTTCTCCGCTGGGCTCCATGATTCACTGCAATGGCCACACAAAACTCACAGATCAGGATTACTGGCTTTATTAGGGAAGTAACAGGTTATAATTCAGACTCAGGAACACTCAAGGATACAATTCTTCGATCAGGACAGCCTCTTTCCAGCTGTGCACAAAGGCACGCCTCTCCCTGGCCCTAGGCCTCTGCCTAAAGGCACTCAGCTTTCTCTCTCCGTAGGCCAGGAAACCCACCACACTGTCTCCTGCTGCCAGGTCTCTGCTGCCACCACTTCTCAGCGTCTTCAGGGTTACATCTCTCTCTCTCTTGATCTCTGCTTCCAGGAGTTTCCCAGCACAGGGATTCAGGGTCCAAAGGATGTGCCGGCTCCTGGCTGTTCTTCCTTGGTGGTGGTGGGTTCCTCTCTTTCCTGCCTCTGGGGTGGCTCATTTCAAGCCCCGCAGGATGACAAAACTGACCAACCCCTTTGGTGGGGCACAATTACACTATCACACCGACTCGCTCAATCACCTGGGTGGGAGTTACAAGACCATGGCTAGAAAGGCCATACAAAAGTGACCCATCACACCACACTTACTTTAAAGACATGACTGACCCAGTTTCAGTGGTAAAGGGATACTGGTCGTCCATGGCATGGAGTGGCAAGACAATTACTTAGTAGATACCTATAAACCAGTGCCTATACAAGGCCTTGGATGACTAAATAACTGCTGCTATAGGACATGGTGGGAGAAATAAGCAGGGTCAGTTGGCTGCTTCTAACTTCCCTGAAGAACCAGAAGAAAGGAAAAGATGACCTTGGGTGCTGAGTATGTCTACTGCAATCACGCATTCTGGAACTGAGAGAAAAACCACAGGGTAATTTCAGGACCCACTGGCCCACTACAAGAAGGTTCTCAGATGTCTCATCATTCTGCTCAACGTGAATGGATGAGGAAAGACAACTCCAGGCCCCAAGTCACTATCTCAGAGCCCATTTCCCTCCCTGCTCCACCCCACTTCAGTGTGTCACAAGCTACAAGAGGCCTTGCCCTAACATCGGAAAGTGCTAAAGCAAGAAAACAAATGGAGACCAACATCCCATGTCAGTGGTTCTCAGTGGACATGCTGCAGCAGTACTGATATTCCTGGACATTTTTCACCGAGGAGCAGTAGGCCAGCATGTTAAATAATGGCCTGAATAAGGGTGATGACAATAGAAGAGAAAAATAAAAGATTGAAGACGTGTTGTGAATAATGAAACCATAAGAATTATTGACAGGCCGGGAAGTGAGGGGGGAAAAAAACGAGCATAAGAGATTAAGAAAGGAGAAGAAATTTAAAATCTCCAAGTTGTCAAGACTAGGTGGTGGCACAAAGGGTTTGTGGTGTCTTCTAACCCAAAGGTCAGCAGTTCATGCCCACCGAGTGGTGCCATAGAAGAAAGACCTGTTGATCTGCTGTTTTAAAAATGAGAGCAAATAAAACCCTGTGACACAGTTCTACTTTGCAACACATGGGGTCTCCATGAGTCAGGATTATTATTATTATTTTATCAATAGCAATGGATTTTTTTTTCCCCATTTTGTTTTGTTTTGTTTTGGGTTTTCTTTGTTTTTGCTCAATGAAATAGTTCATTGACATAAGCAAGCAAGTCTAAAAGGGGAGCTACATTTTTAGGGTAGAGGGGGAGCTGATAAACATGACAAATGCGACGTGTTCTCTGTGTATCCCAGTGAAGACGCCTGGCCTTGCAAGAGAGGTCAGAGTTAAAGACATAAATTTACAGGCATC
This sequence comes from Loxodonta africana, assembly GCF_030014295.1. NCBI lineage: Eukaryota > Metazoa > Chordata > Mammalia > Proboscidea > Elephantidae > Loxodonta > Loxodonta africana. The sequence continues at coordinate 6,844,421 of NC_087353.1, forward strand.
ATCTGCATAGACATAATAACTGTTGTGGTAAAAGCGGACGACAGCTCAGGGAGACTGTCCAAGGAGAAATAACAGATTACACAACTTGGAAAAATATCCACATTTGGGGAAAAAGACAACGAAATAGCCATCGAAGGAGAAAAATCAAGATAATGCAGCATTACAGAAGCCAAGAAAAACACTGAAGCAATATTTTGTATCATACCATTTTGGATATACAAAATGGACAAGTGTTTAATGAGGAATCAAAACAAGACCCAGAATTTGCTTTCAAAATCAAAATATTTCTTTTTTCCTAATGAGTCATGACATCTTTCACAGCTAGTTTCCCAACTCTCCTGCTTTCCAGAAGAAATCACCAATAACCTCATTCTGTAGTCCTTGATTAGTCCTCTTTCCAGCAGAGTCATGCTGTTCAAAACATGTCCCACCTACTGAGATTCCCACTGGAGGCCGATCGCAATCGTTTATTATATGCCACTGTATCCAGATAACATGACCTAGATTCAGGGGACAATCTTTTTTTGAAATATCAGGGGTTCTCTCCTGACCAGCTCTTAGTCCCTAAATGTTCCAAACTACGATTCAAAACGACTTGTACACATTCATTATTAAGACAAAGGAGCCTCTTATTAAGTTCAACTTTACCTAGCCACAAGCCTGGGAACAGACAACAGGGAGATCTTGAGGTCATTAAAAAGCCTCTGCTTGAGATGTTTTTTTTAGTGATGAGCTGTGACTGGTCATCACTTTCCACTGAAAGAAAACACGCAGCAGTATCTCAGCTACAAAAAAATAACTACTAAAGACATCTGCTGGGTTATAAGGCCAGAGAGGGGAAGGGGCCACTTCTGGATGGAAATAAGCACTGGGCATATTCAGATGGGATAACCACAATGTAGTCAATCACTTGCAGGTAATCTAAGGACAAGAAGAAAAATAAACAATACCAGATTACTGGTTGGTTTAAATACTGACTTCAAATCCCATGAAAAAAAACTTTGGGGGTGGTTCAACGGAAACAAAGAGGAAAGCTAACAGATTGGCTCAAAGTTATAAAAAGTGGAATATATAAGTAAGGTGTCAAAAGGAGGAGTAAGGATTAAAGATCTTAAATGACAAGTTAGGGGGCTGAGGTGGAGGGTGCGGAAACGAGGGGCTACAAGGTAGCTGGTCCCTTAACTTGCTTTCAGAGTCTGTATTCATTTGACTGACAGGCAGGTCTGCAGAAAGATTCAACATCCCTTTCTGTTGGTCGAATTGGTAATAAAATCTTTCCTAAGAGAGTAGTTTCGCTTCTTCCAGCTCTTACACGTCTCCTTCATTGTGGAGTACCAAAAATATTAGCAGACATAATCACTGAAAATAATAAGACCTTCCACCTGAAGGTCATTTCTAGACTGTCGAGATCTCTAGTGTCTAGTTACTGTACTCTAGGACTTCCTGATTTGTGATGGCAGCAGATTAAAAATGTGTTCTACCTAGAGAAGAAACATTCTTTGCATGAAGTTGTCATTGTTGTTAGGTGCTGTCAAGTTGGTTCTGACTCATAGCGACCCTATAGGACAGAATAAACTGCCCCGGAGGGTTTCCAAGGAGCGGGTGGTGGATTTGAACTGCCAATCTTTTGGTTAGCAGCCAAGCTCTTAACCACTCTGCCACCAGGGCTCCTTGCATGAAGTATTACCGCAAGATAATGAAACTGAGTATGTAGTAAACCTACCAAAACCTATATAAATTATTTCCTTCAAGGTATTATACTCTTGGGAGAATAGATAAATAACCCAAAGTAGCCAACATTTATTAAAATGTTTCTGGAACTCTTCTTTAAAATTACCTTCAGAAATGCTAACACATTTTTTAATTATCCTCAGGTGTGACAAATCTTCATTCTCTCAGGGCAGACTTAATTTGAGGATAACTCTAAGTAATGTGGGACACAGGGCTGAGAAACAGTGCATATGTTCCGTCTTGTCACAATGATATATTTTCATGTGTGTTTTATAAAATGACTAAGATAGCTCATTTTTCTGTAGATAAATCTCTTATGGACCTACATTTATGATATTTTTTAATCAAAAGTCAGGACAGGAATATATGGTCTTAGGAGCATAATCATGAGGACAATGAAACAATCAATGAAATTAGAGTACTTCAATAACAAGTAAGAGCCATGGTCCCAAGTTAGGACTGGGACCAAAAGAGAGACACTCACCTGTGTGAGAGACACTCATCTGTAGCTGATGAATAAGAACCATAACAGTTATGGAATAATCTATGTAATAATTTGTAAGTACCTACATTTGAAGCAAGAGTTGCATGACTGATGGAGCTGTTGTGAATGTTTTAAAAATAAAATAAAATGCTCACCTATCTACTTAGATGTTAGCACACCTTTCCAAAATGAGTATAAAATTGGTACATATGTCACAGAAATCGAACAAATATGTTTGGCATAAATGCCTGAGTAGAATGCAAAACACATCACTTACAAAAATGATGCTGGGCTCACATCCTAGAACGCTGAGCTTTATTCAAAACAGAATTACTGAAAGCTTCATTTCCCCTGTAAGGAATGAATATAAACAGGGATGATATTCTGAAAAACCTGAAACACAGCCCAGGACAACATAAAGCACGGATGATTAGTTAAAAATAATGCCTTATATTTAATAATAATACTAGCATACAGTCACTATCACTATGGTTTATTCATAATCATTAAAACCCACATCTAAAACCCTGTGGAGGTTTGTATATATATCACTAGAGACTGCTGTCATCAAGTTCAGCTTGAATATAGTATAGAAGAAAACATATAAGGACATGCCATGTGTTGGGGACCATCGTCCTTTTGTTGACAAATAGCTTAGATATCAAAACAAGGTAACACTCTAATAACAACTCAGCACCTGTTAGATGCTTACATATGACCTTAGATTGTCTTCCTCCTTCAATTACCCCTTCTCCCATCAAATTAACAAAATCACAGTTTAAAAGGTTTATGTTTCCTAATTAAAATTATCAGGGACATTTAAAAAAAAAATTTTTTTTTAAATCAGGGACATTAAGTTTAGATAATTATGCATACTTAAATTCAACACATTACAACATAAAATGGTGAAAAGATGCAAAGAAAATGTAGCATTTCCCTCAAATAGAGCAAAGCCATGAGAGACAAAAATGAATTAATTTGCCTTACATGCATGCAAAAGCTGGATAATGAAAAAGAAAGACTGAAGAAGAACTGATGCTTTTGAATTACGGTGTTGGCAAAGAATACTGAATATACCATGGACTTCCAGAAGAACAAACAAATCTGTCTTGGAAGAAGTACAGTCAGAATGCTCATTAGAAGCGAGGACGGCAGGACTTCATCTCACATGTTATCAGGAAGGACCAGTCCCTGGAGAAGGACATCATGCTTGGAAAGACAGACGGTCACTGAAAAGAGTAAGGCCCTCAATGAGACGGATTGACAGAGTGGTTGCAACAATGGGGTCAAACATAGCAATGATTGTGAGGATGGCACAGGACCAGAAAGTGTTTCATAGGGTTATCCACAGGGTTGCTCTGAGTCAGAACTGAGTCAATGGCACCGAACAACAACAACAATTTAGTAAGAAGAATTGTCTATCACATTGGAAAGGAAAAATAAACAATGTGCAAACCAGAAATTACAGCACCAAACAGCTGAGATTATAAAGACTCTAAACCATCCTCCCCCCCAAAAAAAAAGAAACCATCGCTGTTGAGAGTCCATTCCGACTCATTGCAACCCTGTATGACAGAGCAGAACTGCCCCATGGAGTTTCCAAGGAAAGTACAGTGGATTAGAACAGCCAACCTTTTGGTTAGCACCCGTAGCTCTTAACCACTGTACCACCAGGGCTCCAATGACTACAAAGACCCTGTTTAATCTAGAATCAGTGAATTCTATCCTGGTGTGTTGAAGTAACAAGAAAAAAAAGAATCGCCTGTGTGCACATTCTCCCCAAAAGTCCCACCAATCAGGAAAAGATCCAGATTCACAGAAAAAACAAAATGGTACATTCTAGAAATTAACGACTTATTAGTTTGGTATTATTAGTGAATAATGTGCAGAAAATATTTAGAAGAGAGTAGCATAGTTATCAGAGCCCTGGTAACGCAGCAGTTAAGAGTTCGACTGCCAATCAAAAGGCTGGCAGTTTGAATTCTCCAGCTGTTCCTTGGAAACCCTAATGGGGCAGCTGTACTCTGTCCTACAGGGTCACTATGAGTTAGAATTGACTTGACAGCGATGGGTCTAATGGTATTCTATGTATCACTAGAAGAAGAGATAGATTTCGTTTTTATTGCTAGAAGATAGAATCAGGACCACTACGTAGAAGACTCAATGAGAGAGATTTTGGTACGATATTAAAAAACTTTCAAACACCTAGAATGGGAATTCTCATGAAGTGCTTGGTTTCTAGCAGCTGGAAGTATTTAAAGTGTGACCGACTGATCATATGCTAAGAATGATAAAGAGGAGCCAGGAGACTAGATGGAATCTGTGGCACCAAGGCCCCTCCCATAAGATAGACCAACTAAATAAACATTAACCTGTTGCCATCGATTGCAACTCATAGTGACCCTATAGGAGAGAGCAGAACTGCCCGCACAGGGTTTCCAAGGCTGAAACTCTTACAGAAGCAGATTGCCACATCTTTCTCCTGAGGTGCGAGGTGCAGCCGGTGGGTTCGAACCACCAACCTTTCACTTAGCAGCTGAGTGCTTAATCACTGCACCAGCATACCCAAACATAGCTCTAATATCTTATTTATCCTCTATTTTAAATTAAGAAAAAAATCTAAAAGACTAATCAGATTAAAGTATTGTACCCTACTAAATGGTATTCTAAACTTATTTTTATATAGATTTAACAGAGAGCATCAGAAATACACTGTTCTTATTTTAAGGAAACAAATTAGATATAGCTCTACACTCCTATTTGTACACTGACTCTGCCTCGCTCTTTGAAGGCGTAAGCTCAGAAACATTTAAGTCAGGTAAATCAGTGGGGTACGTGGACATATTAGTAAACGTTTTTTCCCTGCTATGGGGAAACTCTATGGGGCAGTTCTACTCTGTCCTATAGGGTCACTATGAGTCGGAATCGACTCGACGGCACTGGGTTTATGGGGAAAATGGCTAAAAGATACATGTGTAAGTAAATTAGCAGTAGGCTTTATATAAGGAAAAGACCCAAAATCTGCTACCACCCTCTTAAAACCATACTTAGCTATCAGCTTTATCTTTTCTAACAGTAACAGAAAAACATACGCTGGACAGAGGTAAGTAATTCAGAAGAAAAAGGAAGAAAAGTCAGATAGGGAATTATGGATTGCAGCACTTACACACGGCATCCGAAGTAAACTCAGCCGCAGGCACATTACACAATCACCTCAACACAAAGAAAAGTAAAAAGCTCACCTGGAGTTTGAAAGTAGAACTGATAGCTGCAAATCAAGACAAGTTCCAGAAAGCCTAACTTTAAAGTACAATCTTAAAATCAATCTTAACAGCCAGAAGCTAAGATCAAAACATTAGGCTTACAGTATGAGCTCAGCATTTAGAAGAGATAATAACTCTCCTCTGTGTCATTCTGTATTAATTGAACTCCAACAGAGACAGCTGGAAGATACTTAGAGGAAATTTCCGTATACCAATCTAGCCGAGCAAAGATATTAGAGACATCATACTAATTGAGGGCAAAAGTTAACATGTCAGTGCGAGGTCCATTCCATTAATGCTTGAAAGTAGAGTCCTTCCATTATATACAAAATTTTATACCAAGGGAATTCTCACTTGTTAAATGAATGCTTAAAACTGACCATATCCAAATATGAGAGTGGATACAAGGTAACTCCACATGAAAAAGATTCAGGTATTCAACAAGTTGATGTTTGAGATTCTTAAATCTGTTTTCCAATTTTCCTATATTCAGGATTGCATGTAATTTAAAAATTAAAAGAAGAAATGAGTATTTTAAAAAAAAAGCAGATGTATGATTTGATCTTAGCAACATAAATGATGAGAAAATTGATAACTATTTTTAGTTCAAAATGAATCTTAGGTTTTAAAAATTATCTGTTTGAAAAATAAACTATAAATGTTATCCCAGGGTCCTGGCCAGCAACCACAGGCCTCATGTAGTCGGTCCCATGGGTTTCCAAAACACAGACAACACTTACCATTTTATGGTTGTAAAATGTTTATTGAGAGTAATAATGTTTGACTGCTATCCTTGAATCCCAGTTTTACAACTCTCAATTCCAAGGAAGTGAAAGCATAATAATTTAATCAAAAGTAAGTTAAAATATCATACTACATCAAAATATCTTGACAAATAATAAAAAGAGTCTCTTCAGGCAACCATCAATCAGTCAAGGACATTTCGGAATACTGAATTTTTATTTCAGAGAGATACGGACAACTGCCCAATGCTGAAACATAGCAAGATCTGTTTACACCCAAATGAGAACTAGGAAATTACTCTTCAAAACGACCCTAAGTTATCAAATCTTAAATATTAGGGATTTAATAACTATCTGTTGCAAAAGGCAATGAGTCAGTCAGTAACACAGGTTAGTTTAAAACAGTCACTCAAGTCAGAGACAAAACAATGCCAAAAGTACAAAAAAAAAAATCCTTAGATAATTATGATACATTTGTAGCAGGAGAAGGGTGAGGAATCACTAGACCAGAAGTCCAGAAACCTGGATTCTATTACAATCCCTGCCATTTTCTACCTCAATGAATTAGGTAGGTCACTTAACTTTTCTGTGTCTTAGCTTTCTCAACTGTGAACAATAGGAATAATAATACACACCAAATGAACCTCACGAGATTCAGAAATTCCAATGAGATAGTTTATATGTAAACAATTTATAAACAATGAACGACAAGATTTGCAGCATATGGCAGCAATCAGTTTTATTTTCATATTCACGTCTGTGTTTCTGAAGAGATAGAAATAGTGATTCAGCTATTTAAACAATCTATATTCTCTGTGGTAATCGAAAAGTACTTGGATATGTTTTTCTCAATTTTGTTGATCAGTTATATATAAGTAAAATAAAAAAATAGTGTCAAGATCAGAGACCACTCACAGGTTTATACCTGCATTTGTGGGTCCAATCACAAAAGCAGATTTCTGGAATCTTGAAAAATCACCATTTCAGAAGCCGAGGCTTCAAATGAAATCATCCATGTTTGACTGAAGAAGTTTTGAGTCTGAAACAACCTTGGAGATTATATATTGTAACTTATATTGCAGACTAAGAAACTGAGACTGAGAAAGAATTAAGTGCATTGTCCCTGGCTACAAAGTTATTTCCAGTAATAAAACCAGAGTCCAACACTTCTAATCCCCTGTCAGCACTCTCTGCAAGACACACAAATAGGTAGACACAGGACACAATGTTTCCCCCTTGGTTAGAATGTTGAAAGAGATGATGACTCAGCCTTTAGCTGGTTTCTTATTCTTGGTTACACACAGAATTTTCTCCTGCCCATAATTCAATGCTTCAGTCTCCAGGTTTTTGCTCTGATTGCAGGTGGAAATCAGCTACCTAATTTCTGAACGTTTTTCAGGTCCATCCATTAGTACTGAATGTACCAAACACTTCCACAGTTCAAACAGTACTCAAAAGGTATGTTTTAGTTTACTTCAAATTCAATTATTCCAATCTGCTAGAAGAGTCACAATCATGTTAAGGTCATGAAACCATGCTACTGTATTTTTATATATATTTCAGAAGAATTACAGAAAACTGTATAGGAAATAGTGATTCAAAAGATTGGAATTTCTTTCAAAAGTCTGCTAATCCCAAAAGTTGGTGAGAGGAGAATTCATATCTCACTGCCTTTTGAAATCATTTCCTAATGATTTCAAAAGAAGGCTATTTGCATTTTTTTTTACACTGAGTCACAGAATTATTTGAAGGATAAAATAGCATGTGAGTTCAGCAGAGAATAAGCTCTTGGCAAAAACAGCAAAGAATCCACCGTTTGAAAATAGGTACACCCTGCTACTTAAATGATACAAATAATGAATAAATGTTGCTACAACCATTTGAAGCCAGTATAAACGAATACTCAACAGGCTCATTATTTCAATACTTTCAATAAAGTATTGGCATAGTTTAAATTATCAAACACATTCCTCACAATTTTCTGAACAATTCCCAAGCTTGTTTGAAGTTTTATATTTTATTTCAAGTTAAAAGGCACCAGGTTTGCAAAATTACTCTTTAGATAAAAGCTGATTATCTCTGAACTTATTCTTTCATGGAATAATACCTACTATGCAGCAAGAACTATCCTGGGAACTACAGATTCAAGAAATATGTGGACTTTAAGAAATATACAAAACAGATTAAGTGTTACGGCTTCCAACTTTTTACGCGAGTATTTAGAAATTTTTTAACGGTTAATGCACTAAGCCGCTAACTGAAAGGTTGGAGGTTCAAGCCCACCCAGAGGCACCTTGGAAGACAGTCCTGCGAACTTACTTCTGAAACATCAGGCATTGAAAACCCTAGGAGAACAGCTCTGTTGTAACACACGTGGGGTCACCGTGAGTCGGGACTGACTCAATGGCAACTACTTTTTATTACAAGTATGGGCAGAGAAATATTAAAATTAAGAACTGTAAGACTATCCTAAAAGGTTCAAACTGACTGAATATCATTATAATTTTTTTAAATCCTTTTCACTTTTAGAAATAAATTTCAAGACTAAAGATTACTGTCTTAGTCATCTAGTGCTGCTACAACAGAAATACCACAAGTGGATGGCTTTAACAAAGAGAAGTTTATTTTCTCACAGTAAAGTTGGCTACAAGTCCAAATTCAGGGTGTCAGCTCCAGGGAAAGGCTTTCTCTCTCTGTCAGCCTTCTCATCAATCTTCCCCCAGACTAGGAGCTTCTCCGCACAGGGACCCCAGGTCCAAAGGACATGCTCTGCTCCCAGTAACTCTTTCTTGGTGGTACGAGGTCCCCAACTCTCTGCTTGCTTCCCTTTCCTTTTATGTCTCGTAAGATAAAAGGTGGTGCAGACCACACCCCAGAGAAACTCCCCTTACACTGGATCAGAGATGTGACCTGGTAAGGGTGTTACATCCCAACCTAATCCTCTTTAACATAAAATTACACTCACAAAATGGAGGACAACCACAGAATGCTGGAATCATGGCCTAACCAGTTAATACACACATTTTTGCGGGACTCAATTCAATCCGTGACAATTACTTTGGTTGTAAATGATGCTTCCAAGGGGATAAGACACATGGATATCCTGAGCCCCACAGCATAAATGAGAGCAGATGGCCAACTTCTTCCTCTCAACTACCTATGTATTAACTAAGCCTGAGAAAGGAAACCTTCCAAACAGCAAAAACATTAAGAGACTACACAGTTAATAAAAAAAAGGAAACAAAGATAAAACTTTTTATTTGCAGATAATACAACAGGCCATATGGAAAATCCAAGAGAATCTACTGACAAAGTAAGACAGTCACCAGGATTGGTTGGCACTGAATCAGTAACAACTCAATGGTGTACTTGCACAAGAGAAGAGCCAGTTAGAAGAGGCAACAGAAAGAAAAAAAGAAATCTCATTCACAACAGGAGCTAACACTGTAAGATGTTTTTTCTAAGTATAAATTTAACCAAAGATGTACAAAACCTAAATGAAGGAAACAACAAACCATTATTTAGAACATTAAGGAAAAATAACATGAACAAATGTAGAGAAACGCTGTACTTATATCACGGAGGATTCAATACTGTAAAGCTATCAAATTCTCTATTAATTAATCTATAAATTCAAGTTAATTTTAATCAAAATCTCAACAGTTTTTTGGAAAAATTGACAAGCAGTTTTCATGTGGAAAAGTAAAAGGCACAGAAAAATTCAAATAAAAAAAAAAAAAAAAAACAGGACAGGGAGACTTACTCTACCAAGTATTTTATTTTAGGTATCACTAAGAAAGTGACATATTGCCATGAAGTTAGGTAAACACACCAGTAAAACAAAGGACCACAGGAACAGACCCGTATATACGAGAAACTTGATATATAACACAGATGTATTGCAGATTGATAAGAAATGGATGGACTCAATAAATGGGGTTGGAACAATACATACACACTGGAAAAATAAAAGTAGATCTTTTCTCTCTCAAAAAAATCAATTCTGGGTAAACCAAATATGAAAACCTTAAATGTAAACTTTAAAATATCTAGAAGAAAATAATGGACATTCTGTATCACATTTAAATATGTGAGGAGTTAAAAAGCAAAACTAAAATTAAAAAAAAAAACTGCAACAGATTTTAAAACTGAAATTAAAATTTTAACCATACACATGACAAAACACACTATAAAACAGATCACAAAACAAGTCATAGCTTATGAAGCTTATATTCAAAATACATAAAGAACATCTATAAATCAAAGACAAACACCCAACTGAAAAATGAGCCAAGGATATGAATATGTAATTAACTAAAGAGACAACATGAATGGCCTTTGTCTCCAAAATATGTGTTATCTCATCAGTAATTAAGGATTTGTGAAGAAATATGAGATTCCCACACAGCCTTCTGAATGCTAAAAATTAAAGTTTAAAATTTCTGCCACTGTTGAAAGAGGATGGGGCGTGAAAGGGATTCTTATACAACGATAATAACGGGTGTACAACTTCATCGTACATCAAATTGAAAAGAAAGTTGAAGATTCTTTTACCCCACAACTCAGAAATTGCTACATCTTTGGATATGTACCTTAGAGCAGGTCTCAGACTTCAGCACAGACCACGATCATCCGTCAGCTTGTTAAAATTAAGAATGCTCGCTTTCAACACCAGACTTTCTAGTTTTTTGGGGAGGGTCTGGGGTGGGGCCCGAGAATTTGGACTTCTGAGTTCACCGCTGATGCTGATATTGCTAGTCCGAGCACCATACTTTGAAAACCACTGTCCTAGTGAAACTCCACTTCGTTCACCCAAGGAGACAGGTAGCAAATACTCACTGCAGTATTGCTTGTAATAGTGAAAATTCGGCAAGCAACCTAGATGCCCATCAAGCTGAGAAAGGATAAACTGAGTCATTTTTGCACAAACCAATACCAGCCAGCAGTTAAAACAAACATTTAAAGCTAAATGCACCATATGAATAAACGTTTACCTGCAAACACCTACAAAAAATTCTACATGTTCTTTATGGGTGTATAACTGCCATCTGTATAAATTCATACATGAGAATGATGAAAACCAAACTTATAATACAGACAGTCCCAAGGCGGGAAAATGGAAATGGAATTGAGAAGAGTATAAATGGATCCTCAGCTGTACCTGTAATGCCTCATTTCTTAGAAAAAGAAAGAATGATGAGTGTTTGGCACCATGTTAAGATTTGATAAAGCTGAGTAGATACAGTGTTGAGCATTACATTTGTTCTCTATTCTTAAATGTGTATTTGAAATATTTTACAATAAAATGAAGAAAACAGTATGTCAGCATTAGCTATTTAAAAATTACATGAGTACATGAATGTTTTATAAAAGCACTTTATTCAGATAAATCCTTACGTCAGACATGGTAACACCATCACTTTGGCTTTGCAGCTAACAAAGCTTCTCGACCACTGATTTTCTAAAAAACCAAAACCAAACCCATTGCCATCAAGTCAATTCCGACTCATAGCAACCTTACAGACAGAGTAGTACTGCCCCGTAGGGTTTCCAAGGAGCAGCTGGTGGATTTGAACTGCCAACCTTATGGTTAGCAGCTGAGCCCTTAACCACTGCACCACCTGGGCTCCAGTTTAGTTAACAACTAGTTACCTGTTATCTGCTAGGCACTGTGGGATCCACACATGGTCTAGGAAGTACCTGTCTTTAACAAAATGACAGGTATGTGTAGACAGATGGAACTAAGTCAATAAAACAGATGCTCTAACAGAACTAAACCCACAGATAGTAACACAGTTGGGGGAAGATGGGGGTAAAGTAGGAATTTGAGAACGTTTACGAAGATGAGATTTTGACTGAACCTTTAAAAAAAGATTTTGACTGAACCTCAAAAGGGAAAGAGCAATCATTTACAGAAGAAAAGAGAGCATGTACAAAGGCAAAGGGACAGGAAAAGGTTATTTATGTGGAATGAAGATATCCTGATATGGCTAACCATCAGCTGAGGTATAAGAAACTGAGAAAAATGATCTCAGTAATTGGTGCCTCCATTTGCCGAGTTCTCAGGCCAAAAGTTTTGCAATCATCCTTGACTTTTCACTTTCCTCCATATCCATACTCAGTTGATTTATCAGTACATTCTGTTAGTTCTATCTTCAAAACACATCCACAATCCAATCTTGTCTCCCCACCTCCTCCAAAAGCACCTGGGCCAAGGTGTCACCTCTCACCTGGATGATGGCGCAGGTTCCTGTCTGGTCCCCCCACTCACTCTGCTACAGCCTACTATCTACAAGGACTCGTGAAGCTATGCTGCCAAAGGGTAAATCAGACAATGCGTTCCATTGTTGAAAGCCCTCCACTGGCTGCCAGACAGCAAGATTCAAAGTCTTCACCAGGGCTGGAAAAGCCCTGTGCTATCTGGCCCTTGGTTACCTCCCCAAACATTTCCTTTCCCTCTGCCTCCTCACTCCCTTTGCTTCAACTCTTCTTCAGCCACTTCAAACACTATTCCACCTCAGGGCCTTTGCACTTGTGGTTCCCTCTACCTGGAATATTCACCCCACACCAGAAAGCCACTGGGTTCTTACCCTCACATCATAAGGGTCTCTAATCAAATGTCACCATCAAAGAGAAAGTGTCTAAAATAATAAAATCAGCTAAAATAATACAATCATCACCCTCTAACCCCCATTATCCTATTTTATATTTTATTCATACACATTATTACTACTTTATATTATATTACCACTTGTTCATTTATGCATTGCCTGTCTCTCCAACCAAACTGTAAACAGGGACTTATGTGCTGTGTCTCCAGCATCAAGAAACATGCCTGAAAAATGTATGAGAGAAATAAATGAAAAAAAATGAATAAGTGAATATTTATCATGCCTGTATTTTTCCAGATAAATAAAAGAGAAAAATGGTTTGCTACGTTAAGGATTGAAAACAAGAAAAGGGGAAGTATTTGACAGCCTCTGCAAATACCCTAACTGAGTCACCATATGGGTGCTCAGCCAAAGGCTTAAAGGGTTTCCTCATAAATATGAATTGCTTAGAGTTTCACCACAACCTTTATGGAGCTATTTAGTCCACGACAAATAATATTTTATTCCATTAGGATGGAAAAGCTAAGGTCATACATAAATTGAGCATCTTGGAGGTGGTTCTGAAGTATAGGGCTGTCTTTATTTTTAAGCCACTGCAAACAGGCAAGCAGATTTGCCATTTGATAATATCAGTAAAGAAGAGCTGGCAACAGCAACAAGTTACTGGTAATTAAAGTGATTTTTCAGCAAAACCTGGGAAGTCATCCCAAAACCCTATTCTAATTTCTAACCATTGGATCTGAAAATTTACATAACAAAGGTCACACTTGAAATGTGGTTAGTGCTAAGACAAGAACAATGAAAAACTCCTAGAAACCATTACACAATCTACAGCAAACAGGCAAAACAGACCAAAAACCCATAAATATTTATAGCACTTGGTTTAGTTCTTTAATCTGGAAACGAGGACCTAAAACAGAAACCCAATCTGGTGTGTAAAGAAATCAACTTGGTGAATACCTTTAATCTATATTTATCAATTTATATTTACCTTTAATTAATATTTATCAACATTAATACTAAAAAGCTCCAAAAAGATAAAACTTCAATATTAGAAATATATTACCATTATGAGGAGCCTATTTTAAATTCTGTCTTTTTCATATTTTTTATACATCTTCTGTCAAAGTTATGTTGCATGTGAAACATTTTTTGTACACCGGCACCCCACTCTAAATAGGAATTCGAATGAATCCCCATCACTCTTGCTACTTGAGTAACTAAGATGCCTGAGGAAGAATCATATGTCAGAGTGAAAAAAAAAACTGGAATTCTAAGAGCATTTCAGTCTTGCTTTTCAATCCTGCCCTTCGCTAAAGGAGGTTACGTGGCCTAATGCCCAGATAGCAGACTACACCACAAATTTACATATTCAACAAAATAACCTTCAAGCAGAATGCTCAGGCAATGGGTGACTGATTAGCTAATGAACTGTCATGTTGTAGAAAAATTTACCAAGACTTATAATTAGAAGACCTTAGTTGAAAGCCAAGCTCTGTCATTAACTACCTCCTCAGGTAAGGAACGTTCTCTCCATTAAACCTTAGATGACTACACTCTGAATGGGAGACTAACCCAGGTCGTGTCAAACTCTGTTTTTGGTGACAATAAAGTGAGATGTGTCAATTTGTTTTATATACTTCTAATATTACTAACCTATATCTGTTTCTTCTATTTCCATTCCAGTCCTGACCAAATGAAATCTGGCTCTACTCTGTACCTGAAACTTAGCAGTGATCCAAAATCAACAGCCTAATCCAACAACTTGAGCAAACAGGAAAGCAAGAGCAAAAGAAGACCGAAGCTATCAGAAGAAAGGAAATAATAAAGATCAGAGCAGAAATAAATTAAACATAAAACAGAAAAACAATAAAAAGAATCAACAAGACCAAAAGTTGGTTCTTTGAAACGATCAATAAAATAAACAAAATAGTGGCTAGACTGACCAAAGGAAAAAATTAGAAGATACAAATAACCAAAATAAGAAATGAAATTGGAGACAGTACAACAAACTCAATTGATACAAAGTGGATCATAACAGAATACTAGGAAAATTTGTACTCCAACAAATTTGAAAACCTAGAAGAAATGGACAAATTCCTAGAAATACACAACCTACCTAAACCGACACAAAGAGAGATCGAAATCTAAACAGATGCATAACACAAGAAATTAAAGGTGTCATCAAAAAACTCCCAACAAAAAAATCCGAGGGACAGATGGCTTCACCAGGGAATTTTACCAAACATTCAGAGAAGAGCTGACACCAATTCTACTCAAACTCTTCAAAAACACAGAAGAGGAAGGAAAACTCTCTAACTCATTCTATGAAGCCAGCATCACTCTGATTTCCAAGCTAGGTAAAGACATCACAAGAAAAGAAAATTACAGACCAATATCACCCATGACTACAGATAAAAAAAATTCTCAACAAAATTCTAATGAACAGAATTCAACATTTCAAGAAAATCATACACCATAATTAAGTGGGATTCATACCAGAAATATAAGTGTGGCTCAACATGAGAAAATCAATCAGTGTAATTCATCACATAAACAAAACAAAGGAAAAGAACCACATGATCATCTCAATGGATGCAGAAAAAGCATTTGATAAAATCCAATACTCTTTCCTGATAAAAACTCTTAGCAAAATAGGAATAGAGGGGAAATTCCCAATATAATTAAGGGCATATACACAAAACCAACAGCTAACATTATTCTCAATGGAGACAGACTGAAAGCCTGCCCCTCGAGAACAGGAGCAAGACAAGGATGTCCATTATCGCCAGGCTTTTTCAACACTGTATTGGAAGTCATAGACAGAGCAATAGGGCAAGAAAGAAAAATAAAGGATATCGAAACTGGAAAGAAAGAAGTAAAAATATCCCTATTTGTATACAACATGATACTATACATAGAAAATCTCAAAGATTCCACAAGAAATATTCTGCATCTAATAGAAGAAACCAGCAATGTTGCGAGGTATACGATCAACACACAAAAATCAGTTACGTTCCTATACACTAACAGGAAGAATTCAGAAAAGGGAATCAATAAATCAATACAATTTACAATTAATCCCTCCCCAAATGATAAAATACCTAGGAATAAACATAACCAAGGATGTGAAACACTTATACAACAAAAACTATAAAACATTACTTCGAGAGACTGAAAGAGATATTCATAAATGCAATGCTAGTCCATGTTCACGGATTGAAAGGCTTAATATTGTGAAAATGTCAACATGGATTGAAAGGCTTAATATTGTGAAAATGTCAATACTACACAAAGTGATCTATAAATACAATGCAATTCCAAACCAAATTGCAACAACAGTCTTTACTGAAATGGAAAAACTAATCACCAACTCTATATGGAAAGGAAAGAGGCTCCAAATAGCCAAAGCAACACTGAAGAACAGCAAAGTAGGAGGCCTTACACTCCTCGAAACATACTACACAGCTACAGTTACAAAATGGCCTGGTACTTGCTCAATGACTGACACACAGACAAAAAGAATAAAATTGAGAACTCAGAAATAAGTCCATCCATTTATGGACAACTGATTCTCGACAAGGGGTCAAAGTCCGTTCAGTGGGAAAGAAAATGGTTTCTTTAACAAACGGTGCTGGCAAAATTGCAGAAATATGAAAACAGGACCTGTACCTCACATCACACACAAAAACTAACTCAAAATGGATCAAAGACCTAAGTGTTAAACCTAAAACTATAAAGTTCTTGGAAGGAAACTTAGTGGCAAAACTATGGGACAATTAAAAAAAAAAATAGTCCCACAGTTTTGTCTCCAAGTTTTCTTTTTTTTTTTTTAATTAAACTATCAAACGCAACTATAAATGTACAAACAGCAGTAGACAAATTAGATAACTGGGGCCTCATAAAAATTAAATACTTGTGCTAATCAAAAAATGTTATCAAAAGTATGAAAAGACAACCTACAGACTGAGAAAATATCTTTGGGAACGACACATCTGATAAGGGTCTCATCTCTAAAATATATACAAAACTACAACAACTCAACAACAAAAAGAAGCAATCCAATTAAAAAATGGGAAAAGGACATGAACAGGCACTTCACCAAAGAGGACATTCAAGCAGCCAACAAGCACATGAAAAGATGTCCATTATCATTAGCCATTTGAGTTTTGATCATCTACATGAGATCAAATGCTCAACATTTACTCTAAAGCAAAGAGGAGAAGGTAATGGGGGGCAGGGAAACTAAATTAATGGAAATGCAACAACCAGAAGAGAAATAACGAGAATGCTAACACACTGTGAAAAATTTAACCAATGTCACTAAACAGTATGTATAGAAATTGTTAAATGGGAACGTAATTTGCCGTGTAAAATTTCACTGAAAACACAGTAAAACATCATAAAAAAAAAATAATAACAACCTCAGTTAGTGCCACATGCTGTGAAAGAAGAAAAACACTGGGATGTGATAAATCTGTAGTTAGGACACGGTATGAGACACTTAAGACAAAGTGAACGGAGAAGTCTTCTTGGAAGTAACTGAGTTGATATCTGATGAGCCATCACAGGAAATGCCAGGTAAAAATCTCCAGACGGAGTGATGAGAAAGTGCAAAATCCCTGAGGCAAGAAAAACACAAGGCCAGCAAGCTCACAGCTCAATGAGGGAGGAAGGAAGTGGTTTGAGATGAGACCTGTTAAACATTTTATGCCATGGTAGAGCATTACTGTCTCTGAGTGGCTAAATGAAAGGCTGGAGGTCTGAGTCCACCCCAAGGCACCTTAGAAGAAAGGTCTGTTGGTCTACCTCTGAAAAACCATCCGTTGAAAATCCCATGGAGCACATTTCTACTCTGACACACATGGGCTCACCATGAGCCCGAGTGAATCCATGTGATAGCAAATGGTTACATTTGATCTGTTTCTCACTCACTCCAGGATTTTTCAAATTCTGTGGTTTTATACAACTGATGCAACTGGCAGGAATTCCCTCCCTCCCCCTACTTATTCACCTGACAAATTTTCACATTTCCTTTAAGACCCACTCAAGAGACAACTGAACTATGAGGCCTTATATCCTGTTTCTGCTCATAAGACATGTTGTGCTTGTCCTAATTATTTACTCTCAGGAAATTGTTGACTTTTTTTTGGTCTGTCTTCTTACATTTCCAATTCCTTGGGCACTGACACAGTTTCTTCTTTCTGTCTGTCTTTTTAAGTCTTCCCTTTGTACTCAGCCAAAAGAGACAAACACAGAAGACAGAAACACAAGCAGAGAGAGAGAAAGAGATAAAGAGGCAGACAGTACTCTCCCAAATATTACCAGCAGTTATTGCTAAGTGCTGGAATAATTACTTTTATCATTTTCATTCTACTATATATTATTTTTGTATTTTTAACTGTTATTTAATTGTTCAATCTTATGACAAGAATTTCAGCAAAATCATACTATGAGAGCTAACATTATTTCACTTCCTCTGTAAAGCCCTCCTTGATCCTTCAGATTAAGGGACACGTATGGGCCACTTAGGTGTGAACAACAAAAGTAGCTCCTGCCTGCTGTCCATGTGGACCTGCAATGGCTCTAATGGTTAGGCCATGGTACTCTCCTTTGAGTATAAACTGTCTCATAGAACACCAAAAGCACACAAAGTTGCTCTGTGGCCATGACAGAGCAAGACCACTCCACAATGATATCTCAGCACAGACGAAATACGAATGATGGCCAATCACAGCAATGACCAAACAACCCCCTTCCCTGGCTAACATGACTGGCTGTGGACTCTTCACCAATTATAGCTTTAGCTCATTCTATTCTTTCAGCCTCCTCTAGAAAAAGTATTAAGTCACCCCAATCACAGAATTCTCCCCACTTTTGACAGTACCTGATTGAGAGCAAAGCTGTGCTTCATTGAACCCTCTCTCTAAAATCACCTAACACAAGCCCAAACCTATAACAAGCCTCACCTAACACCTTCTTTCTTAGTTACCCTATGGTTCCCCATGATGTCCTATTTCCCACTTCGCAATAAGCCCAACTCTGTTCAACTACAGGGCAGTTCCTGGTGGTTGTTGGATGCAAGGTGTGAACACAGAGAGAGGGCTATGACTTACTGGTCTTCGTAACCCCCAGTTCAGTACCTGGAAATTAGGGCCTGTTTCATAAGTTCTTATCAAATTCAAGAATAACCACATTCTTAAACTGATTTAAATTACTTAAACAATTTGTGCAGAGAGGAGTTTTAAAAAAGCAGACCTGAGTCTGCTATCCTAAGAAAAGCCTGCTTTTAAATAGGTTGGTCCTTGGCTAGTGTCTGGCAGCATGGGTTTCAGAAGTACTGCCAACCACTGACTGATAAAATGGTTTACTTGACTAAGTTGTTGTAACAAACAATCTGGTTTATGGTGACCACCTGTTTTCCTTCTGGGAGTCTTGAATTTTGGGACATGCCAGGCAGAGGGTACCTATGTGGCCTACCCACCCATTGCAGTCAGGTCGATTCCAACTCACAGCCACCCCACAGGGCTCCCAAGGCTGTAAATCCTTACGGAAGCAGACTGCCACATCTTTCTCCCATGGAGCCACTGGTGGTTTTGAACCATTGACCTTTTGGTTAACAGTCAAACACTTTAAGCCTATGTAACCAGCTGCTATAAAAACCCTGGACTCCCAGGCTCAGGCGAGTTTCCGTAATAGACAAGACTTCACATGTACTGTCACAATTTGATGCCGAAGGAAATAAGGCCATCCTGGTTGGCTGCTAAGCAAAAGGTCAGCAGGTTAAATCCACCAGCCACTCCTTGGACATCCTGTGGGGCAGTCCTACTCTGTCCTGTAGGGTTGCTATGAGTCGGAATTGACTTGACAGTAATGGGTATGTGACTCCGCTAGGAAAAGGCTCTTGGGAGCTCCTGTCTGGTTTCTTCTTTACCCCACGAGCTTTTTCACTTTACTGATTTTGCTCTGAATCTCCCTGCTGTAATAAATATTATCCATGAGTATAACTATATGTCGAATCCTTTGAATCACTGCTGAATAAAGTTTAACACAATACACAGCTGAATAAATTTTAACAGCCACCTATTACAAGCTCTAAACACTGGACTTTTTCTTTAAAGCACTTAAAATGTCTATAATCATTTAATGTGTCACTGTTCAGCCTATCTTCCCAAATATTTTTTAAGTATCATGTCTTATCCAACTATGAATATCCAGTGGCACAGTGCCTAGCACATAGAAAACACTCAATGAATTTTAGAAAAGCCTGTTAAGGAAATGATTGAATGGGCCCACAAATGAAAATAGTAAAGTTAAATGGAATCCTTTTGTAAAACAACAATGGGCCTACATTTAGGAAGCTGGCTAAAAAAAAAAAAAAACCCAAACCCATAGCAGTTAAGTGGATTCCAACTCATAGCAACTCTATAGGATACAGCGGAACTGCCCCATAGAGTTTCCAAGAAGCGACTGGTGGATTCAAACCGCTGAACTTTTGGTTAGCAGCCAGATTCTTAACCACTGCACCACCAGGGCTCTAGGAAGCTGGTTAATCACAGTAAGATCATGGTGTTTGGTCTTCCTCACAAAATATGCACGAGAACACATTAAGCCCTGCTGTTCTGTAGTTGATAATTTTATCCTTTACAAAAATGTTGAAGAGGCAAAGACGTTAACATGACATTAGGTAATATAATCAGCACAAATCCTGTTTGTTGAGAACATAATACTCTGCCTGCAATTTATATTAAAGCTTAAGAGGCTGAAAGATTTTGATTTGCTTATTCGTCATAATCAGACAATCGATGAAGCTGGCGCGAGAAAGACAAAAATAATACACAGACTCCTGAGTAGAACCAAGCTGATAATTCATTACAATTTACACCTAGTAAACAGATGAAATGACGATGATGGTGTGACTGGATTTGCCATTAGTCTTCTTTCTTCCTGCTAGATGACTAAAGGGCGGGTATGAAAAACCGATCCAAGGTTTCTGGTAGGAGGGGACAGGGATTTTATGACACGGAGAATGGAGGCAAACCGAAGTTGATGCCAAATCCCAGGTCCTAAAAACTCCAAGTCACAGGCAGAAGGAACAAAGAGTGTGTTCACAGGGGACAGGGTAAGACGCGAGGGTAAGCCAGTGAAGTCTACTCTCCCACCAAGTCAGATTTTTACCTGTATTGTTATTAGTTAGGTTCAAGGATATAAATTTTCAGGATCTCAACACACACATGGAGAGGTAGAAGCCAAATCTATTCCAAAGCGAAGTACTGAGGTTGGGAAGAAAGCTGGGGGGCGGGGGGGGGGCATGGTTTACATTAGCTATTGATTAGAGGAGTTAAAAGTTTGGGTTTGTAGTCAGGCAAATTTGCTCTGAATTCTGGCTCATCCCTCAGTAGCTAAGTGACCATGAGAAAATGGTTTAACCTATCTAATATGGACACCTTTTTTTTTTCAAAGTATTAGCAAAGACTGAAGAGAAATACAGGTAAAGCCATCAGCAGTATCTGGCCTCCAGTAAACAACAAGCACCGGGCACTACAACAGTTACTCCATCTCATCTCCGAGGGCAGTATCTGGCATCCAGGAGGGTCCCTGGCATACAGCATGTGCTCAGAATTAATGGGGGAAACCCAAATGTCTTCCTAGCCATGACCACAAATAACAGGCTACTGTTTGCACACTTTCTGGTAGTATATGTATACAGTTTGATAAATAGATGAATTACTGACCACAGACGGCTCTGGTGGTCCAACAAAGCCTATGATCACTTCTCAGAATAACATTTGTAAATATGTGACATAAAATATACACAAAACCCCAATTATATCAAAATACAAACCCACTGCCTTCGAGTCGATTCCAGCTCATAGCAATCCTATAGGACAGAGGAGAACTGCCCCACGGGGTTTCCAAGGCTGTAAATCTTTACGGAAGCAGACCGCCACATCTTTTTCCTGTGGAGCAGCCGGTAGGTTCGAACTGCTGACCTTTTGGTTATCAGCCAAGCACTTTAACCACTGTGCCTGCCACCAGGGCTCATATTCAAATACAGCAATCAAAATATTTTTAATCATGATGGAGTAGTATAGACACTCCTTTATCCACACATTATTTTAAATGATTTAGTAGCTGGTACAATAACTACAAGGAGCCCTGGTGGCAAAATGCTTAAGCACGTCTTGGCTGCGAAGTGAAAGGTTGGCAGTGGCAACCTACTAGCTGCTCCACAAAAGACCTGGTGATCTGCTCTTGTAAAGACTACAGCTTAGGAGACCCTATGGGGCCAGTTAGGGTCACTATGAGTCAGAATCGACTTGACAGCACACAGTAACTACACTAAGTTCAACGCTTAAAAAACATTTACAGATAATACAGAAATATCAATAGGATATGAAAATATCCTTCGGAGCTAAAGCTGCAGTACTGTGAACCGTGCTGTGGTTTGTAGCCCACATCGATAATTAAAGGAAAAGCTAATTTTTAATCAGATGCTACTGAAAAGAAAGCTAATGTTTTCCCACCCAAGTTCACAGAGCTACTAAGTTTTCATCTGCTAAACTCTTGAGGGTCCACGCACACCAAGTTATCTGCTCTAAATCAACATGTGATATTTTTATATTCCTAGGAATATTATACAGAATGAAAATCTTTGGTTTTGTGTCACAATTATCTTAGATGTTTTGTTTTTGGTTTTTTTTTTAATTAACAATATGACGATAGCCGTATGTAACAGTCAGGTGCCCAGGAGACATTGTTGATACCATCTAGTAATCCGAGGACAGTTTGATGAAGACTTATGCATAAAGGTCGGGGCAGTAATTTCAAGGAACACACACACGCATACACGCAACAGATGGTATAGTACCCTGGGGCTAGTACCGGCACCGACCTTTGACACAAAAGGGAGAGAAGGCTACCAGAATCTGGAGTCGGAGAGCACCGCGTGGAGAGGACTGTGCAACAGGACCTTGAGAGCAGACACTCCTTCAGAGGGCCCATCAGCTGTGTTACTCCCCATGTTGGTATTTTTAGGCTTCAAGACAAACAAGAGCCCACCCTGAATCCTGACATTCTGTCCAGACAAGCAGTAGGGCTATAGTGATGAAATTCCACCTGGCACCCAGCTGTCTAACCATGCCTTCCTTGGGTTGTCAGGTGGGAAAATCCACATTGTGCTCCCTGTACTGAGTCATTAAAAGCCAAGAAAACCAAATCCATTACTGTCTAGTCGATTTTGACTCACAGTGATCCTACAGGACAGAGTAAACTACCCCACACAGTTTCCAAGGAGCAGCTGGTAGATTAAGTAGTGGATTCAAACTGCTGACCTCTTGCTTAGCAGACAACCTCTTAACCACTGTGCCACCAGGGCTGCTAGTGAGTCATTCCAAACCAAAGCCAATTCCATTGCTGTCAAATCAATTCCAATTCATAGTGACCCTAAAGGACAGAGCAGAACTGCCCCATGTGGTTTCCAAAGAACGGCCACTGGATTCAAACTGCCAACCTTTTTGTTAGCTAGGAGAAAGACTTCTTGGTCCATCCCCCACAGTGCAGCATGGAAGCCCATATAGAAGAGTCTCCACCTCCATCTTGACAACTTTTGATCCGGGGGGGGGGGGGGCGGGGCGGGGCGGGGGGGAGGGTATCGCTCACCATGGAACTGTTCCTGTTGTTTGCTGTTTTCTGTAATTCAACAGTTTTCATTTGCCAACACTTTGTGAGTGCCTCATGGGTGCAGCTTGACCAGACTAGATGGACAAAGCACCCATAAAGGGGTTGACGCTTCTGGTTCTGGTCCTAGTAGTGCTGGGGGTGCTTGGGATTGCAGAACTGCCTCTGAGACAACTCGTGTGTGTCACAGAGCTGTACCCTCCCATCAAATAGCCAGTCCTCCCCATGGGAGGACTTGCCCAGGACTCCCACCAGGGTACACGGCTGGCTGAAATTAATGAGACACCAGGGGTACAAATGCTTGCTGATGGAGTCCACACAGATCAGCATCTAAGAACTCAGGGCAGGGTGAGGATGTGTACAGAGAGGATAACAGCGACAAATGGAATGCCTGTGCTAATTTGTCATTCTTCCCAGCAAAACTGTCAGAAAGAAAACTTACTCTCACATTGTAAACCTAAATAATGCCATGGTACAAAGTTACAAGAATACAGACTTTATGATCACTCTGGGTTTGAATTCTTGTCCTAAAGATTTTGTGACTTAGAGAGTTATTGAATCTCTCTCAGGCTCTTTATCTGTAAAATGGAGGAACTAGATAAGATACAAACACTAATTAAATGTTATTTTTCTCATACCTCTTCCACTGACACCTAGCATAATACTTTTTGGAAGGAATCTCTAGCAAGGTGCCACAAGTCTCTCTTATCAGTCATATTTTATTCCATGTTTTAAAAAATAAGTAGAATTATTTGGATGACAATTCACACAAATACACTGTCGGGATAGGGTTCCAAAAAAAACACGCCTTGTAAAAAACCAATGATATGATTGCCACAAAAAGAGAAAGCTCAGAACTCATAAATAAAACTATAAAGGTAGTCTCTTAAAGGAAACATTAAAGCACCCCTCACAAGGCTCACTGACCTAATGATTCTCACTCAGTGAAACAGCACAGCATAAAAATCTATATACAACAAAACACTTGAAATATATTTTAAAATATGGAAGATACAGCCCTCAAAAAACTCACTGCCTATCTTACCAAGTATATTTATAACTTTTACTGACAGACTAGATTTAACAAAACCAATTACTCTTTTGAAGGTAATTATGGGAAACAAAAATAAAATGGTGGAGAAGGCCAGAGCAAGATAGTACAGAAAGCAGCTTCAAGCTCTTATCCACCCAAAAAACATTAAAAAAGCAGAAATTGGCAAACCAACTATGTTAGAACTCCAGAAGGCAAAGGTTTGCAGCAACCAAGCAAACACAGAATAAAGAAAAGGGCAACTTCAAAACGGTAGGGTTGGATATCCAGAATATATAAAGAACTCCTACAGCAGAAACAAACAAAGAAGACAAAGAACCCACTCAAAAATGGCAAAAAACATAGAGATTTCACCAAAGAAGATGTAGGAATGGTTAACAGGCACGTGAAAAGATGCTCCATTGTCGTAAGTCCTTACAGAAATGCAAATCAAAACCACAATGAGATATTACTTTACCTCCACTACAACAGCTATGTTCAGAAACACAGAAAACAACAGATATTGGCAGGGATGTGGAGAAACCGCAACCCTCACCTATTACTGGAAGAAATGTAAAACAGTGCAGCTGCTGTGGAAAACAGTTGGGTGGTTCCTCCAAAAATTTAACACAGAATTACCACATATCCTAGGAATTCTACGAAAGCAGAAACACAAACAGGTACGTGTACACCAATGTCCACTGCGTCACTACTAAAAACAGGCAAAATGTGGAAACAACCTGAATGTCCCTCAACAGCTCAATGGATAAACAAATTGTGGTATACACTTAAAACAAAATACTACTCAGACAGAAAGAGAAATGAAGTACTGATAGATGCTACGACATGGGATGAACCTCGCAAACACTGGGATGAGTGAAATAAGTCAGTCACAAAAGGACAAACATTGTGTGATCTCACTTATATGAAATAATCTAGAAGAGGCAAATATACAGAGACCAAAGTTCAGTAGTGGTTACCGAGGATGGCAGGAAGGCAGAAGGGGGAGTCATTGCTTAGAGGTCACTGAGCTTCTGCTAAGGGTGATGAAAAAATTTTGAAATGGATACTGGTGACGGATATACAACATGATGAATTTAATTAATGTCACTGAATTATACATGTAAAAAACGTTGAAAGGCAAATGTCTTCATATATTATATATACACACACACTGTATACAAAAATATAAATTTTTAATTATTTTTATGTATTAGTCTTTTGGAAAGCCTGGTGGTGTAGTGGCTAAATGCTACAGCTGCTAACCAAAGGGTCAGCAGTTTGAATCCGCCAGGTGCTCCTTGGAAACTCTATGGGGCAGTTCTACTCTGTCCTATAGGGTCGCTGTGAGTTGGAATCGACTCAACAGGACTGGGCTTGGTTTTTGGTTTATTAGTCTTTTAAATACTATAAGAAATAAAAAGTGGAGTTACAAACCAAAAAATATAATAGTGTTGGTTTTATATTTGCCCATGCGTTTACTTTTACTAGAGATACGTATTTCTTCATATGACTTCGAGTTACTGTCTGGTATCCTTTCATTCAAGTGAAGGATTAACTTTACAATTTCTTACAGGGCTCCTGATATACATGGAGCCCTCGTGGTGTAGTGGTTAACAACCTGGCTGCCAAACAAAAGGTCAGCAGTTCGAATCTAGCAGCCGCTCCTTGGAAACCCTACGGGGCAGTTCTACTCTGTTCTATAGGGTCCCTATGAGTTGGAATGGTGGATTCGAACTGCTGACCTTTTAGTTAGCAGCCAAGTTTTTTTTACCACTGTGCCACCAGGGCTCCAAAAAAAATTTTTTTTCTTAAGAGGAAAGCACAAACGGAGTCCCCCACTACCATGAATTATACATTCCAGTTTCCCACATCTGGAGAAATTTCAAGGGTCAGAACAACCTGAGAGCAATGGATAAGCCTCACCCTGGTAAAACACCTTTGTGATCGTGGTATCTCCCCCGCCAAGTGCGTGTGTGCGTGTGCATGTGTGTGTGTATCCCAAATTTTGAAAACAGGGATAAAACAGATATGTGCACAGCAATGTTCACTGAAACATTATTCACAAGAACCAAAAGGCAGAAATAACCCAACTGTTCATCAATAGATGAATGGATAAACAAAACGTGGTATATACGTACAATGGAATATTACTCAGCCATCAAAAGGACTGAAGTTCTGATAGTGCTACGGCATGGACGAACCTTGAAAAGTCTATGCTAAGCCAAACAAGCCAGACACCAAAGGACGAATATTGTCAGATTCCTCTCACATAAAATATTTAGAATATGCAAGTTTATGATGACAGAAAGCAGAAGAGAGGTTACCAGGGGCTAGGGGAGAAGAGGCATGGGGAGTTAGCGCTCCACAGTTACACGGTTTCTGTCTCAGGTGATAAAATGTTGTGGAAACAGGCAATAGTGACAGATTCACAACATTGTGAATATAACTAATACAGCAAAACCTGTGACAGCCAGGACCTGTGCAAGGCGAATGCCGGTCAGAGGCGGAAAACTAAAATATTTTCCACTAAAACAAGCACGAGAAAGTGGTAAGGCTGCACCCTGTCAAAGGCGGAAAACTTGCAAGACCTGGGAAAACAAGGCAGTCCCGTCGAGTTCCGGCTTTCACAGGTTTCAGTGTACCACTGAGTTGTACACTAAAAAAATGGTTAAAAAGGCAAACGATACATGTATTTTACCATAATAAAAATGATGTTTTTAATGAAAAGGCAACAAGTACATTTGAAACAAATCTTATTTTACCTGGTCCTCAGAGAATTGTTTAAGTAGTTCCAAATTTGCTAGTAGACATCGATAAGAATAAACATACAAAGATAATGTAGAATACCTATCTCTCTGAACATACGATTTATACCTGGGGAGGGCTGCTAATTCAATTTCTACAGGTAGTGATTACCAACCTAACCAATATTAAAAAAAGAGTCTCTCTTAAACAATACAATACCAGTACTTTGTACTGCTACAAAATATAATAAAACAAATCCCACACAATTTATGACTTAGAGGAGTAGAAAGAAAGAGTCACTGGAATACTGTCAGAAAATAATTGCCTCCAGTTTTGAAATTAAATGTCTTTTTTTAATGAATGCATTTATACTTGGCTACAAGTAGGAGATGACTGTTTTGTGACAACTGCTATCTTACAGACACTTTTTTTACATTAAGGATAAGCAAAGGGTTGGCAAAAAATAATAAGCGTTAAGTATCAGAAATGTCTACTGAGAACCAAGCTAGGAAAAGTGCTATAAATCAGTACATGAAGAAAAGGAACGTTCATTTGAGTTTAAATGCAATAGGAGAAAAGTTTTTAAATGCTCTTTCCTTAGTCTTGCCTCTGATTAAACAACAGCTGCACAAAAATACAAAGAAATCAACATGGTAAAACATGTTGCTTTGATATGGAAAATTCCTTCTGGAATCTTAAAAGTCTATCCTTCATCTTTTGCCTATAAAAAAAATTTTTTTTTTTACCTCCTACTATTTAAATAACATAGCTCTATATATGTTCTCTTAAAAAAAAATTAATGGCATGAATCTTAGTTATTTCAAGGATAAAAGGCAGAAACGGTAAAAGATGATATAACAGGAGGAAATACTGTTACCAAATTTCATTAACTTACGTCTGAATTTCTTCAATTAGAATAAAGTCATTTTTATCTACCATTTTAGTATAACTGAGAAAAGTTTTGTTATCTCATTAAACCAAAGCATATTATAATACTGTGGCATATTTCCTGTGTTTAATAGTAGACAGTTTCAAGATATTTAAAATTTCATACAATTTTCAAAACAATTATAAAATACATAAAGCCAGACACTATACACATATCGATTTCTGTTCAAGTCCAACTTACTGCTTAGATATAATAAAACGTTAATAACTTTTATATTGGTTACACAAACAACAAACATGCCATACACACATGCGCACACACACACACGCTATATCAAATTGTTAAAGGAATATCTTAGCTACCATATTTGAAAACATTCTTATTAAATATTTATATACATTTTGTGAAACACTTAAAACACGAGCAACATTTGGTGATTTTTTTTTCCTCTAAAAAATATTGTAAATTGAAAAATAAAATTTCCACACAGGCAAAGTGATAATTTCAAGATGGCAGTGATAACGTTTTACTTCTCCTACTTGTAATGGAAGAAAAGTTCAAAAAATTGGCCACCAGCTTCTTCATTGCCTCTTCCCATGACACCAAACCAAATTGGAGTACTGAGAAAGTCTGGCGCTAGGAGACATTAAACTGACAAATGATTCTCAATAAGCTGCTGGCAAGCCACTTGGAAAAGTTAACAGAAATTACTGTATTTAAGAGCTGTTGTCTGCACCTTGCTGCTGCAAAACCATATACCTCTCTGGGGATTTTCACACTAGTACGGGACATACTATGGCCGCTCTCCAGAGACAGCTGGGGTCACTACGGTAAATACAGAAGGAAGATTTACTGGAGGATGAAAAAGTAAGGTGTGGATACACGATGGGCAAGTAAAACTGGGAAGGTCAGTGAGAACCGGACACATTAACAATTTTTTGTCGGCTCTCTCTTATCAGATCAGCGGCAGTGGCACCACTGGCTAGCCCCAACTCCATGTATCTTTTGGAACTCAGGCTTCACTCTCTAATGAAACTCCTTTAGAGAGCGTTGATTTCATATCTTGAAACAAGAAAAAATAAGGATGGACGTGAAACATCCTTTTGTGACCAAAATCAAGTATAACCTCAAATACATCAGGGGCTATGCAACCAGGACATTAAGTCAACTCAAAGCATGAGGACAAGTTTTAGGGGACAAGTTATTACCATCAGGAGAGCATAAATAACAATACTATTATAATCACAATGATTAGAAGATCAGTCTATAAAAAGCCTTGCTCATAATAATGTTCAAACAAGATTTAATACAAAGCCTTTAAAAAGGAATGCCATTACAACAAGAATATCACTGAATGTATCTACTTGCTGTTGATAATAGGCATAAAATAATATTTTGTTTCTTCTGTAAGCATTAGTCTGTTCACTAAGTATAATTATATTTTTTAATTCTACCTGTAAAAGCAGAAAAATATAAATAAAAGTTTAAATGAAACAAGAAGATTTTGAGAAGTAAAAATTATACAAGAACAGAAAGAATAAGAATTAGAGGCCAGTTATCCAGAAGGATTTACCCCATTGCCGCAGAGTCGATTTTGATTCATAGCGACTCTATAGGACAGAGGAGAACTGCCCCATAGGGTTTCCAAGGAGCAGCTGGTGGGTTCAAACTGCCGACCTTTTGGGTAGCAGAGAGGAAGAGGTTCTAATAATTTAATCAGTACCAGCTGTCACAAAAGCAGATGTGTCCCAAAGTGATAAACCTGCCAAACGTCCTAAAGAGGAGAGCTAACCACATAGACTCCATCCCTCAGCACCTAGGAGACAAAACTCAGAAATAGTCCTCCTTATAATAAAAAAAATTTTAAAGGAATACATACATTTTTGATAATATTGATAGACCAGTTTAATATGCCACAGGAAATACAGGTCATACAAACTTTTTTTTTTTAAGTCACATTTCTACAAGTAAAGCCAAATCTCTGAAAATTTAAAACCATATGAAAAACAGAGACTTAAGAGTTTCATAACATAACAATAACTTAATTACATTTAAAAAAAAAAAAAAAAGGCTCAGGAAACCCTGTTAACTCAAAGCTGAAGCCACTCCCCAAGTTCACCTTTCAGCCAAAGATTAGACAGACAGACTTAAAAAACAAACAATAACACACGTGAGGAACGTGCTTCCGAGTTCAATTCGGTACAGGAGCCCAAATGGTCAACACCTGCCCAAGAGCAAAGACGAGAAGGTAGGCAGGACAAGAAAGCTGGACCAGTGGACACGTAACCCGGGGTAGAAAGGGGGAGAACGCTGACATATTGTGGGGATGGCAACCAAGGTCACAAAAAATGTATGAATGAATTTTTCACTAAAAAACTAATTTGCGCTGTACACTTTCACCTAAAACACAATAAAACTAAAAAAAAAAAAAAAACTACAAACAATCCAACTTTTTTCACAGGCAAAAGATTAGATCAGATATTTCATCGAGAATAAACATGGAAAATAAGCACATGAAAGGAGGAGCCTCAATATAAGTACTTATCAGGGGTTGAAACTACCAACTTCGTGGTAAGCGGCCGAGCACTTAATCACCTGTACCACCAGGGCTCCTTTACGAAGTGCTAGTGAGAGTATAAAATGATAGATAACCAGTCGTCACTGAGTCAGTCCAACTCATGGCAGCCCCGTGTGTCAGAATACAACTGTGCTCCACAGGGTTTTAAGCGAATGATTTTTCAGAAACAGATTGTCAGGCCTTTCTTCTGAGGACCTCTGGGTAGACGCAAACCTCCCAGCTTTCAGTTAGCAGCCAAGCACATTAACCCTGTGCACTACCCAGGGATCACTTAAAATGACAGTGACTTTGCAAATCAGTTTTTAAAAAAAATGAAAACAGGTCTTCTATATGACAAGAACACGGGGACATTCATACACATGAACACCAGGAGAGGAGAACAAGAATATTCATAGCAACCCTGTGTAATAACAAAAACCGGAAACAACATTGATGTTCATCGACAGGAGAGTGGAGAAATAAATTGTGGTATATTCATTCAAGGAGTCCTCGTGGTGTGGTAGTTAAAGTGCTCGGCTGCTAAATGAAAGGTCAAAGGTTCAAACCCACCAGCCACTCCAGAGAAGAAAGATAGGGCAGTCTGCTTCCGTAAAATGTACAGCCTTGGAAACCCTACAGGGCCATTCAGTTCTACCCTATAGGGTCCCTAAGAGTCGAGGTCAACTCCATGGCAGTGGGTTTGGTCTGGGGTATATTTAAATTTCTAACAAATGAAGCTAACTACAAGAAGAATTTAGATAACTCTCAGGAACAAAATAGTAAACAAGAAAAAGTTACAAAAAATATATATATAGAATGATGCTGATTATACATAAGGTTCAAATACTTGTAAAACTAACCACATTTTGTTTAGGGATATGAAGTTTTGGATAAAATTATAAAAAATAAATAAAGGCAAGAGATTACCTCTAAAAGGCTTCAAAGGTTAAAGAGGGCCCCACAGGTAACTTCAAATGAAATTGTGAAGCTTTGATTTATTTTTCTCAAACTAAGTGTTTATTGTATCATTATTCTTAACACATATTTTAGAAATATGTTTATTTCTGCTCAATATTTAAAGGCAGTTCTATTCTGTCCTATCGGGTCGCTATAAGTCAGAATTGACTCAACAGCACTGGGTATTTTTGGGACAATATTTAATAAGACAATTTTTTAAATGAGCAAGAATACTACTGCCACTAAAAATTATCTCACAGCTCAAAAAGCTTATACCCAGTACCCAGTGCCGTCTTACGTCGGTCCCTAAATCACAGCCCGTCACCAGATAAAGAGGCAAAAAATGGTTTTGCACCATTCAGACTTTTTTTTATTGTTTATCAGTATAAAAACTTTAACACCAACAGTTATTCTGATCTGAACAAGTACTCCTTTAAAATCTGCCTGTATCTAATGCTTCATTCTAAACCAGCTTCCTATAAAACCACTCTGTAAGAAGCCTAAATCCAGGCAAAACTAAACTCCACCTCACTTTTCCGTTACCGTTAGGTTAAAGGTATTGCTTATCATTATCTGAGCCTATACGAATCTGTTATTAAAATATATATACATGTTCTGATGCAAAAAAATACACACACAAGGAAGACTATACTTTGTTTCATTTAAAGCTTTACAAAGAGGTTCTTGCTTTTGTTTGGTTTTGTTTTTACTCTTTTGGAAAATCAGCTCATGGAGAAGGACACTTTAACGTGGTATTCAAATTGCCAAAACAGCGGCATAGACGAATTCCACAAACACTGAGGGAAAAAGCTAAATAAAAGAGACTACATACTGGATTTATCACAGGAATATAAGGCTGATTTAACTTCCACATTTTAATTATTGTAATATCCGTAATAAAAAGGAAAACAAAACGAGAAGCCATAGCCATAGCAATAGACGTAAAAAAAAGTATTCGAAGAAAAAAAATCAATATTATTCAACAACACTCAACAAACTAGGAATAGATGGGTACTTCCTCAGCCTGTTAAAGGGCATCTATGAAAAACCCACAGTTAACACCATACTCCGTGGTGAAGGACTGAAGGTTCTCCCCTCCAGATCCAAACAGTGAAAGGATATTCACTCTCACCACTTCTACCCAACATTGTACGAGGTTTTAGTTGGCACAATTAGGCAAGAAAAAGAAATAAGACGTATCTAAAAGTAAAATTACGTCTATTTGCAGACAACATGATTTTGTACACAGAAAATCCTGAGGAATCCACACACACAAAAAAATTAGAACTAATAAATGAGTTCATTAAGGTTGCAGGATTCAAGAAAAACATACAGAAATCAGTTGCATCTTTGTACTAATACGAAGAACAATCTGAAAATGAAATTAAGAAAACAATTCACAAAAGCATCAAAAAGAATAAAATACTTAGGAGTAAACTTAACAAAGGAACTGCAAAACTTATACAAAGAAAGTTGTAAAACATTATTGAAAGAAATTAAAGACTTAAATGGAAAAAAATCCCACATTCATGGATCAGAAGACTGAAGATAGCAATACTTCCCAAACTGATCTACAGATTCAATGTAATTTCAATCAAAGCAGCAGATGATTTCTTTGAAGAAATTAACAAATTAATCTTAAAATCCCTAATCAAACTGCAAGGGACTCCAATTGGCCAAAACAATTTTAAAAAAGAACAAAGTTGTGCTTTCATTTTCATTTCACTCTAGGAAATCTGTGATTTCTCTTTTTGATACCTTCCTTGACCCACTGGTAGTGTAACAGTGTGGTGTTTAACTCCCATATATTTGTGTTTTTTCCAGTTTTTTTTTTTTTTCCTGTTACTGATTTCTGGCTCCACTCCGTTGTGGAGTGAAATACTTTGTATGATTTCGATCTTTTCAAGCTTATTAAGACTTGCTTTTGTAACCTAACATGTGGTCTGTCCTGCAGAATGATTCGTGTGCACTGAAGTAGAATGTATACCATACTGTTGTGGGGTGCAGTGTTCTACATACGCCTGCTAAGTCTAGTGGGTTTATGGTGTCATTCAGGTCCTCTGTTTCCTTGATGATCTTCTTTCCAGATTTCTGTCCGGTATTAAATGTGGTACGCTGAAGTCTCCAACTTTTATCGCAGGGCTATCTTTTCTCCTTTCAATTCCATCAATATTTGCTTTACATATTTAGATGCTCCGATGTTGGGTGCATATATATTTACGATTGTTAAATCTTCCTAACCCTTTTATAACTATATAATGTCCACCTTTATCTCTTCTGAAAGATTTTGTCTTAGTCTAATATTAAGGTTGCCACCCCAGCTCTCTTTTGGTTATCTACTAAAGTCTAAGGTGTGTCTCTTGTAAACAGCATATATTTGGATCATTTTTTAAAAATCCATTCTGCCGCTCTCTGCCTCGTAATTGGAGCCTTTAGTCCACTTACATTCACTGTAATTACCAATAAGAAGTAGCTTACGTCTGCCATTTTGTTATGTGCGTTTTGTGAATCTTAATCTTTCTTTGTCTTTGCCCTTTACTGCTGCTTGCTTTTCTGTTTTGTTGGTTTATTGCAGTGAGCCATTTTGGTTCCCCTCTCCTTTCCTTTTGTGTATGTTTTTAAGATTTTTCTTGGTTGTTACCTTGAATATTACATTCAGCAACTTGTATTTATAACATTCTAGAGTGAGTTGGTACCAGATTAATTTCAATAGCATATAAGAAATTCTATACTTACACTATTCCTCCTGCCTGTGTCCCCAGCTCTGTTGTTGCAATCACTAATTATGTCTTTATATTTCACATGTCCTGTAACATAATTTTATCCCCACTTTTTATTCAAAACATAAGAAATGCAGCAAAGGCAATACTCAGAGGAAAATGTATAGCAATAAATGCCTACATAAAAAAAGAAGAAAGGTCTCAAATCAACAGCCTAACTCGAAAACTCAAGGAACTACACCTTCTCCTCACTTATTGACATGGTTAGGTTCCAAAGACCAGGTCGGTATGCAAAATCAGCATTACGTAAAATACTCATAATTTCCTACCCTAGCCTCCCCTCTTCCTCAGCACCAGCCCTCCCAGCTGGGTGGCTACAGCCCCTCCATACCTGCGGCAGTCATGGGTTCACCCTCTCTCTGTTTTCCAGGATCTGAATCCATGCTGCAGGCTGCTGGCCAGGTGCCCTCAACCATCCGGCACCCCAGCTCAGACTCTGCAGTGCACTCAGTGCAGGATGCAGGGGAGTACAGGCTGGGTGGTGCACGGCCACCTTGGCAGGGGAAGGCTCCGCAGAAGTGAGCACTGCCCGGTGCCCATACCCTGCTCATGGCGCCCACCAGCTGGTGCTTCGCACAAGGCAGAGGGCGGGGTGTGCCGAGAAGAGGGAGGGGAGGCATAAGTGGGGAAGAGCCTGAGCGTCAGTTGCCCAGCAGGCTCTAGACTGGGGTTAAAAACCCCAAGGGTTGAGCCACTTCTCCTCAGTGTACCCTGGACGAGTTCATATGGGGCAAGGGTGTACGGGTCAGTGGAGTCGTTAATGCACAAAACAGTCAGAGAGCAGATTTTTTTTTACTATTGTCATTAATGGAAAATAACAATGAGATAGTCGATAAGTGAGAAGGTATAGAAAGAGAAGAACAAACTAAACTTAAAACTACCAGAAAAAAAGAAATAATAAAGATTAGAGCAGAAATAAATAAAATTGAAAACAGAAAAACAATAGAGAGAATCAATAAAATCAGCAGTTGGTACAGCAGCATAGATGAATTCCACAAGCAAACGTTGAAGGAAAAAGCTAAATAAGAGAGACTATAAAAAAAAAAAAAAAAAAAAATTTTTTTTTTTTTTTTTATATACTAGATTTATCACAGGAATATAAGGCTGATTTAACTTTCCAAATTTTAATTATTGTAATATCCACAATAAAAAGGAAAACAAGAAACCATAGCCATGGCAATAGATGTAAAAAAAAAAAAAGATCAATAAAATTGAGAAACCTTTAGCTAGACTGACAAAGATGTAAATAACAAAAATAAAAAATGAAAGAGAGGACATTACTATTGATCCAATAGAAATAAAGAGAATTATGACAGAATATTATGAACTGAATGGCAACAAACTGGATAACCTAGATAGAATGGACAAATTCTTAAAAGCACAAAAGCACGTAACCTACCCAAACTGACTCAAGAAGAAATAGAAAGTCTCAACAGGTCCATAACAAGTAAAGAGATCGAATCAGCAAGCAAAAACCTCCCAACAAAAAAAATGCCTGGACCAGGTGGCTTCACTGGGGAATTCTACTGAACATGTAGAGAACTGACACCAGTACTGTTTAAACTCTTCCAAAAGACAGAGAAGGAAGGAATGCTCCCAAACTCATCCTATGAAGCACACATAACCCTAACACCAAAATCAGATAAGGACACCATAAAAAAGAAAACTACAGACCAATATCTCTTATGCATAAAAAAAAAAAAATTTTTAGGTGCAAAAATCCTCAACAAATACTAGCAAAAAGAATCTAAGGGCATATTAAGAGTCACATACCATGACCAAGTGGGATTTATTCCAGGAATGCAGGGATGGTTCAAAACTAGAAAATCAATCAATGTAATATACCACATCAATAGAACAGAGAAAAAGAACCACATGATCATATCAAGGGATGCAGAAATACCTACCCAAATACCTGTGAAATAGAAGGGAAATTTCTCAGTATGACTCAGGGCATATTGGGACCTCTCCTCCTGAAATCAGGAACAAGACAAGGGTACTTGCTCCTACCACCTCTATTCAATATTGTATTAGATGTCCTAGCCAGAGGAATACAATAAGAAAAAGAAAAAAAGGTATCCAGATTTGAAAAGAGGAAATAAAATTTTCTCTGTTCACAGATGATATGACTCTACTTACAAAAAAATCCCAAAGAAACTGCAAGAAAACTTCTAAAGCTAATAGAAGAATTTAGCAGTTTCAGGGTACAAGATCAACAAACAAAAATCAGTTGGGTTTCTATACACCAGCAATGAGAAATCTGAAAGGAAAATTAGGGAAACAATTCCATTTACATAGCATCTAAGAGAATAAAACACTGAGGAACAAATGTAACTATACATGAAGGACTTACACAATGAAAATTGCAAAACTTTGCTGAAATAAAAAGACTTAAGTAAACAGAAAGATGCTCTGTGTCCTTAAGTTGGAAGACTTAATATTGTTAAGATGTCAATACTACCTGAAGCAATCTATAGGCTCAACACAATCCTGATCAAATTCCAAAAGCATTCCTTATGGAAATGGAAAAATCAATCGTCAGCTTTATGTGGAATGGCAAAAGTTTCCATAGCTAAAGCAATGTTGCAAGAGAACAAAGTAGGAGGACTCACACTTTCTTGATTTTAAAACATATTATACAGCTACAGTAATCAACACAGCCTGGAACTGGTGTAACAATAGACACAAAGACCAATGGAATAGAACTGGGAGTCCAGAATTAAATCTACATATCTAAGGCCAGCTGATTTTTGACAAGAGTACTAAGTCCATTAGATGGGGAATGAGGAGTCTCTTCAATAAATGTTGTTGGGAAAACTGGATTTTCACATGCAGAAATGTGAAACAGGATCCATGCCTCATACCACACACACAAAAAAAATTCAAAATTGATTAAGGACCTAAATGTGCAAACTCGAACCATAAAATTCTGGGAAGAAAATGTGGGGGCAACACTGCCGGCCCTAGCTTTTAACAATGGATTATCCAATATGATAACAAAAGCACAAACAGCAAAAGACAAAATAAACAAATGAGACCTCATAAAAATTAATAACTTTTGTAAATCAAAAGGCTTTGCCTAAAAAGTGAAAAGACAAGCTATCAATTGGGAGAATTTCTTTGGAAACCATGTATCTGATAAGAATCTAATAACCAAAATACATGTAAAACTTTGACGATTTAACAAAACAGGCATTTAACATAAAACAGGCGAAGGACTTGAATAGATACTTCATCAAAGAGGACATTTAAATGGCCACCAAACACATGAAGATGCTCAACGTCATTAGCCATGGGAGAGATGCAAATCGAAACCACAATGAGATACTATTTCACTCCTATTAGGCGGCACAGTGGTTAAGCAATCTGCTGCTAACCAAAAGGTTCAAATCCACCAGCAGCTCCTTGAAAACCCTATGAGGTAGTTCTACGCTGTCCTACGGGGTCGCTGTGAGTCAGCAACGAGGTACAGAAATGAGAACATTCATACACTTCTAGTGGGAATGTAAGATAGTACAGCCACCTTGGAAAACAGTGTGGCAGCTCCTTCAAGTGTTAAACATGGAGTTAACATGTTATTAGCTAATCTGCTCCTAGGTATATACCCAAGAAGAAGGAAAACATATGTCTCTGCAAAAACTTGTACACAAATGCTATAGCAGAATTATTCATAATAGTTAAAAAAAAAGGATCACAATAGGAAGGGTCCCAGACAAAAAATGTGGAACAAAATTTTAACTCACCAAAAAAAAAAAAAAAAGTACAGACTTACTGGTCTGACAGAGACTGGAGAAACCCTGAGAGTATGGCCCCACACACCTTTATAGATCAGTAATGAAGTCACTCCTGAGGTTTACCCTTCAGCCAAAGATTAGACGGGTCCATAAAAAAAAATGAGACTAAATGGGCACACCAGCCTAGGGGCAAAGACTAGAAGACAGGGCGGGACAGGGAAGCCGGTAATGGGGAAACCAAAGTCTAGACAGGGAGAGTGGTGTCATGTCATGGGGTTGGCAACCAATGTCACAAAACAATATGTGTATTAATTGTTTAATGAGAAACTAATTTGCTCTGTAAACCTTCATCTAAAGTACAATAAAATGTTTTTAAAGTAGTCAAAAAATATTTATCAACTGATGACTGGATAAATAAAATGTGGTATATTCACGTGATGGAATATTATTCGACAATAAAAATGATAGGAATTACTGATACATGATACAACATAGATGAATCTTGAAAAAATTCTGCTAAGTGAAAGGAGTCAGTCACAAGCACAAATTGTATGATTCCACTTACATTTAACACATTTACTTCTGTAGAAAAATCACTGATCCCCACTAACCCAAAACCATTCTTCCCTCTTAATTTATTTATTTCAGTAGAAATATCAGTATTCATGCTGTACCACAAAGTAAAAATACTTTAAACAGACAAGAAACTTAGGAGAGTTCGCCCCTGAATCAGCTTGCGACTCCCGGTGGCCCCATGTGTTACAGAGTAGAGCTACTCCACTGGATCTTCCCAGCTGGAATCTTTACAGACACAGACTTCCAGGCTTTGCTTCTGCTGAGCCAGTACGTGGGCTCGAACTGCCAACTTTTAAGTTAGTAGCCAAAGGCAAACTGTTTGAGCCACTCAGGCTACTTACATAGCTCAAGAGGTACCATTAAAGTAAAAATTCTCTTTAAAATCATTTACCTCTTACATATTAAAACAGTTACCAATGGTTTGAAATATTTCAGCTACTAAATAATCCAAGAAAATACATCTAAAACAACCCAGGTAAATCTTAATAAATTGAAATGAATCTTTTAGATACGGTTATCCTATTGTTTATGTGTAAATGAATACATGTGAAAAATGTAAAGCTATTATGTAGCAAAGACATAAAGGACAAAAAAAAAAAAGTCACGAGAACTCTGTTTTTAAAAAGTACTGCATGAAAATGTATTAATACACTTTTTAAAATAATACATGTGGGAAATACAGTGAATATAGGAGCACAGCTTTTTAATCTTCCCAGATCAAAACATACAGAACCGGAAGATAGCTTAGACAACAAAACTAGGTGACAATGTATCCCTACGAACTACAAAATACAAGGAAGCAGGGAAAAACCACCAGCACCGCAGGAACTACATGGTATTGGTGTGTGCGAGGACAAAGGATAGGAAAGCAACAGGGCAAATGGCAGATCTGAGCGGAATCCCAAAAGAGCCAAGAAGTACTCAGTGAAAAACGCATCAGGCCAGTATGAGCACAGCTGCAGAAACTAACAGGGATTTACCCAATCCAATAGCCATTGAGCGCAAGGGTATCTCAGTAAATCTGCTGTTAGTGGCCACTGATTTGGCTCCAACTTACGGCAACTTTATGTACAACGAAATCAATCCTTGCCTGGATCTTTATCACTCTCACAATCATTGGAATGTCTGAGCCCACTGTTCCAGCCACCATGTCAATCCATCTCGTGGACAATTTTCCTCATTTTTGCTGACTCTCCGTTTTATCAAACATGATGCCCCTTTCAAGCAATTGGTCTTTCCTAATGATGCATCCAAAGTAACTCAGATGAAGCCTGGTCCCACACTTCTAAGGAGCACTCTGGCTGTACTTCTTCCAGCGCAGATTTGTTTGTTCTTCTGGTAGTCCAAGGTATAGTCAACATTCTTCACCAACACCACAATTCAAATGGGTCAATTCCCCTTTCTCATTGTCCAGCTTTCACATGTGTATGAGGCGACTGAAAAGAACAAGACTTGGGTCAGGCATACTTTAGTCATCGAAGTGACATCTTTGCTTTTAAACCCTTTAAATAAGACTTTTGCAGCAGTTTTTCCCAATGCAGTAAATCCTTTGATTTCTTGCCTGCTACCACCACAGGTATTGATTTTTCATCCTCAAAAAAAGAGTAAAATCCTTGACAAATTCAATTTCATAGTCATTTGTCATGATGTTGCTAATTGATTCAGTTGAGAGAATTTTCATTTTCTTTATGTTCAGGTGTAATCCATATTAAAGATCTTTGACTTTCATCAGTAAGTGCTTCAAGTTGTCTTTGCTTTCAGCAAGCAAGATGTCATCTGCATATCACAGGTTGTTAATGAGTCTCCCTCCAATCCTAATACCATGTTCTTCATATAGTCCAGTTTATCAGATTATTTGTTCAGCATACAGACTGAGTAAGGTGGAATGATACAACCCTGTCACACAGCTTTTTCATTTTTAAGCCAGGCAGTATCCCCTTGTTATGTAAAAATGACTGTCTCTTGATTCATGTACAGGCTCAGGATGAGCTCAATTAAGTTTATAGAATTCCCATTCTTGGTAATGTTATCCATAATTTGTTATGATCCACACAGTCAAATGACTTCATACAGTCAATGGAACTTGGGTAAACATCTCTCTGGTATCCTCTAACTATGCCAGGATCCATCTGTCATGAACAATAACATCCCTCATTCCACATCCTTTTCTGAATCCGGCTTGAACACCAGGAAGCTCCTTGGTGATGTATGGCTGCAGTAATTTTTGAATTATCTTCTATAAAATGTTGCTAGCATTTGATATTAATCATGTTGTTCAATAATTTTCACATTCCATTCGATCATCGTTCTTTGAAATGGGCATGAATACGTATCTCTTCCAGTTGGCTGGCCAAGTATTGTCTTCCAATTTTTTTGACGTAGATGAATAACCACTCCCAGCATTTAACCGGTTTGTTGAATCATCTCAATTTGCTGTTCCATCAATTCCCAAAGCTTAATTTTCACCAGTGCCTGCTGTGCAGCTTCCTTCAGTACCAGCAGTTCTTCATCACCTGCTATCTTCTGCCTTCAGTACCAGCAGTTCTTGATCATCTGCTACCTCCTGAAATGGCTGAATGTCGACCAATTCTTTTTGGTACAATGACTCTGTGTATTCTTCCTATCTTTTTTTGATGGTTCCTGTGTCATTCAATATTTTACCCATAGAATCCTTCAATATTGCAACTCAAGGTTTGAATATTCTCTTAAGTTCTTTCAGCTTGAGAAATGCCAATCATGTTCTTCCCTTTTGGTTTTCTATCTTTGCACATTTCATCATAATACTTTACCTTGTCTTCTCGAGCCACCCATTGAAATTTATTGTTCAGCTCTTTTACTTCATTATTTCCTTTGTTTGCTTTAGCTACTCAACACATAAGAGCAAGTCATTGAGTCTCTTCTGATATCTACTCATTCTTTCCTTCTTTCCTGTCTTTTTTTAATGATTTCTTGCTTTCTTCATTAATTATGTCCTTGATGTCATCACACAACTCTTCTGGTCTTGGGCCAATAGTGTTCAGTGGATCAAACTATTCTTGAGATGGTCTCTGGACTCAGGAAGAAGGTATTCAAGGTATTAAGCTCTCACGGGCTTGGTTTTATATTCTTCAGCTTCAGCTTGAACTTGCATATGCGCAGTTGATGGTCTGTTCTGCAATCGGCCCCTGGCTTTGTCTTGACTGATAATATTGAACTTCTCCTTCACCTCTTTACACAGATGTAGCTTATTTGATTCCTGCGTAATCCATTTGCTAGAGATTCATGTATAGTCATTGACTGAGTTGTTGAAAACAAGTATTCCTGATGAATAAATCATCAGTCTTATAGAATTCTCTCATGAGATCTCCAGTGTCATTCCTATCACCAAGACTGTTCTTTCTTCTTTGCCTTCAGCTTTCACATTTCAATCATCAATCATTGTCAATGCATCTTGACTGTATATTTGATCAATTTCAGACTATAGCAGTTTATAAAGATTTTCAATTTCTTCATCTTTGGCATTTGTGGTTGGTGAGTAAATTTGAGTAATAGTCACATTAATTGGTTTTCCTTGTAAGCAAATGGATATTAACCTGACAGCATTATGGCTTAGGATAGATCTCAAAATGTTCTTTCTGACTGTGAATGAAATGCTTTTCCTCTTCAATTTGTTGTTTCTGTCACAGTAGACCATATGATCGTCAGACTCAAAATGGCCAATATATTTTAGCTCACTAATGCCTGGGATATCGATCTTCAAGGATTCCATTTCATTTTTGAGAACTTCCAATTTTTCTTGATTCATACTTCATACATTCCATGTTCCAATTACTAACAGATATTTACAGCTGTTACTTTTCATTGAGTCTGCCACATCGACAAATGAAGGTCCTAAAGGCTCTACTCCATTTGAGTCATTAAGATCAGCTCTACTTCAAGAAGGCAATTTGTCTTAATTATCTAGTGCTGCTATAACAGAAATACCACAAGTGGTTGGCTTTAACAAACAGAAATTTATTCTCTCACACTCTAGGAGGCTAGACGTCTGAATTCAGGGTGTCAGCTCCAAGAGAAGGCCTTAACTCTCTGCTGGTTCTAAGGGGGAGATTCTTGACATCAATCTTCCCTGGTCTAGGAGCTTCTCAGCACAGGGATCCTAGATTCAAAGACACTGCTCCTGGCACTTGTTTTTGGTGGTATGAGATCCCTCTGTCTCTCTGCTCACTTCTCTCTATATATCAAAAGAAATTGACTCAAGATACAGCCTAATCCTATAGATTGAGTCCTGCCTCATTAACATAACTGCCCCCAATCCTTCCTTATTAACATCATAGAGGTTAAGATTTACAACACATAGGATAATCACATCAGATCACAAAATGGTAGACAACCACACAATACTGGGAATTATGGTCTAGCCACATTGACACACATTTTGGGGGGACACAACTCAATCCATAACACAACTCTTCCCCAGTCATATTTTAAGTATTTTCCATTCTAAGGGGTTCATCTTCTAGCACTATACCTGACAATGTTGTATTGTTATCCACTGAGTTTTCATTGGCTAATTTTCAGAAGTAGATCACCAGTCCCATTTTCTTAGTCTGTCTTAGTCTGCAAGCTCCACTGAAACTTATCTACCATGGGTGACCATGCTAGAATTTGAAATACCAGTGGTATAGCTTCCAGCATCATAGCAGCACACAAGCCACCACAGTACAACAAACTGACAGATGGGCGGTAGACAGTTAAATCTAACACCTATGAATTCTTGAAACTGATCAGCCAGCTCTCCCTTTGGAACAGAGTCCCACATTGAAAAGAAATGTCTGAGAATCTAATCAAAACTGAGCAGAATAAGGATAATACAGATTAAGGAAAGAACATGTCAAGGTCAAGTCCAATAGAAAGCTATTTTTAAAAAAACAAAGAATTAAGGGCAAGATAACATCCCTACATATAATGAAAGCACACCAAAAAGACATGGCCATAAAAGAAATCAGACTGCTACCTGTTACTTTAAAACAAGCTAGAAGACACTAAGAAAATTACATAAGACTTTATGAAAGAACAATATAAGTCAGAAAAATTTAGAAATGAGAAGATAAAACTGAGGAAGTAAGCAGAAAATAAAAGATAACTCATTTCAGAAACAAAGAATAAACTAGAAAAAACATGAGTGAATAAACATAGTCAATTATACATTAAGAGAAACAGATGGTTTAAAAAAGGGAGAAACCTTTAAAATAAAAAATAAATGAACCGGCAATATTAAAGATAAGCAAAGAAAATATAACAAATAGGAATCGCTAAAAAAAAAAGGAAAATCAAAGCAGAGAAACAGGTCAAATTCTAAAAAAAAAGCTACTATTAAATTTACTAAAATTAAAAACAAAGGTTTAACTACATTTTGAAAAACATATGTGTACCTGAGAATATTTACCCAGAACAACTAACAC
Source organism: Loxodonta africana (assembly GCF_030014295.1). Lineage (NCBI taxonomy): Eukaryota > Metazoa > Chordata > Mammalia > Proboscidea > Elephantidae > Loxodonta > Loxodonta africana. Next base: position 6,888,645 of record NC_087353.1, read on the forward strand.
CAAGACATATTAAAATACAATTATTGCACATTAAAGAATAAAGCCCTCTGACATCTAGACAAAGAGACTAGTGATATACACGGGAAACAAATCATACTACCTGCTAGCAGCCTTTTAAATAGCACTGTGTTATGGCGGAAGTAAATGGAATAAGATATTTAAGATATGTAGGGTAAGTAAATATAAGCCAATAATATATGCAGAAAAAGTGACCTTCAAGAATAAAGAACACAGAGAAACTGCTATCAACATGCCAAAATTCAAGCAATATTCTTTCCATGAACTTCTTCTGAAGAAACTATTAGCCAATAAGCTCCAGGAAACCATAACGACCAGAGAGATAATGACATAAGAACTAGTAGTGGGAAGTGATCGTATGATTATTCATACAAATTAAGATTGTTCTGTTACGTTGTTAGGTGCTATTGAGTTGGTTCCGACTGAAAGCGACCCTATGTACAAAAGAAAAAAACACTGCCCGGTCTTGTGCCATCCTCACAGTTGTTATTATGCTTAAGTCCATGTTGCAGCCACTGGGTCGGTCCATCTCATTGAGGGTCTTCCTCTTTTTTGCTGACCCTCTACTTTACCAAGCATGATGTCCTTCTCCAGGGACTGATTCCTCCTGATAACATGTCCAAAGTATGTGAGACATAGTCTCACCATCCTCGCTTCTAAGGAGCACTCTGGTTATACTTCTTCCTAGACAGATTTGTTCCTTCTTTTGGCAGTCCATGGCATATTCAATATTCTTCTCCATCACCATAATTCAAAGGCGTCAATTCTTCTTCGGTCTTCCTTATTCATCGTGCAGGTTTCACATGCATAAGATTAAGTGAGGGTAAATAGGGAAAGAATGTAATATTTAATGAATATATGCTCTGACAATACCAATACAGTACAGCTATCAAAAACGTACAACATGTGAGGACATGTGAGAGCACGTGAAAAAGATTTTTAATGGTTTTCCATAGTAATATTGGTATTGGGTTCATGTTGTTATTTTAAGACTGCTGTATGTGCAATGTAGGAGAGAGTAAATGCATAATTATGGACTATTCTAACTCTATTATTCTCTGTTTGTTGAAAGTTAGTATTTTCAATGTGGAAGACAGGCAATGCAAACGTAATATAAAGAAGTTTAGTAAAACCTCCTAAGGCCTTAAATCAAATTGGAAGTATGAGAATGACTCATCAGGTAGTTTGTCCTCAAAGACTGCTACATATTTTCTAGCTTTGTCCCCTAAAGGTCTAGAACCATTGACCAATTTTAGGGTGATGGGCATTCCTAGTAGCCACAGTGTGTTCTTGAAGCACCGTTTTCATTAAACAAGGTAGGACTCTTTAGAAACTGCCTAATGGTAAATTTGGGACAAAACAGACAATGTGTACATGTCTAAAAGAATAGTAGGTGGGTCAGAAGGACTCAGGAGTCAACTTGAAGAGGCTTCCGCTGGCCAAACATGGGACAGGCTGAGCACCCATAAGACTAATAATTGCAATAGATGGAAATACATCAAATGTATTTAATCCATGAGCTTAAAATAACATATATTTTAAACGAATTGGTCATATTTGGAACACGATGGTAATTAATTTACTATTCCAATAACTACTAAATAAAGAGAAAAAGTAAAACATTTATCTCTCCTTTACAATATAAACTGTTCCATTGTACAATTAAATAAATGAGGGGAACTGCCCATTTATACAAACAATTACAACTTTCAAATGAAAAAGAAAAGATAAAATTAAAATATTACCACTTTGCAACTCCCAATAAATTAATGGATCTAGGCATGTATCTTCACTAGCTGCTAACATCACAAGAAGGGAAATAACCAACCATCATGTTCCTCCTAAGAAGTACAACCCAGATGTGCATTAGAAGCAAGGATGGCAAGCCTTCATCGCATGTACTTTGAACATGTTGTCAGGAGGTACCAGTACCTGGAGAAGGTCATCGTGCTTGGTGAAGTAGAGGGTGAGCAAAAAAGAGGAAGACCCTCAATAAGAAGGCTGACACAGCGGCTGCAGCAATGGGCTCAAGCAGAGTAACAATTGTGAGAATGGCACAGGACAGGGCAGTGTTTTGTTCTGTTGTACACAGGGTCACTCTGAGTCAGAACCTACTCGATGGCACCTAACAACAACATCTTTCTCCTGATGAAAGAGCACAGCTACCAAACCCTGGGATCCAGCTGTCCATGTGCAGAAAATACAGAGGAAAGGGGAACGCGCTATCGTGTACCATGCACATGTGCTTGGCAAAACCAAGACTGTGGGAAACTGTACAGGTCCAATGGCTTAGGACAAGAAAGGGATGCGGGAGAGGACTGTAGATTAACAGAGACTTTAAAAACATCAAATGAAAATGATACAGTCAAGGCTAAACTAGAGAGTCTGGGTATATACATTTGGGTGATAATACTATAAAGAAAAAAAAAGAAGTGATTACCATAAAGTCAGGAGAGTGGCTACTTTGGGCAGAAACAAGGGGTTATGACTGGAATGAGGAACACAGAGCACAGAGATAGGGCAGGTGGCAATATTCTGTGTTCTGACCAAGGTGACAATTACCAGGGTGTTCCCCTTATAACAATCATTAAACCAAACATTTGTTTTGTCCGTATATTTTCAATTAGATTTTATTTTGTAATAAAAAATTTTTTAATATGATTCTGACAACTACCTAATATTTATATCATCAGTGAGTAGCAAATCTTTATTAATATAAAACAATAAACACTTAATATCACATAATCAAAGACAAAAAAAAGGATTAAGTCAGTGTATAAAGCACCAGCTTTTTGATATGAAAAATAAAGTGTAAACTCACGGCTGAGTATTTTTGAGCATCTGATGGCTATACTGAACTGCTGCTTACGCGTGGACTAAAAAAAGCACCTCGCCATTGAAGATGCTGTTTTTAATAACTGCAGGCACACTCTGCTTCTGGGGAAACGACCAGTAATAGCCATCCTCACCTCTGTTTAATTAGTTGTCTTTACTTTGTCTGTTTCCAACCTGAATACACAAGAGAACTCCTTTCCCCCTCATTAAAGAAAGCTTTTCACGGCTTGACGGCAGTGGGTTTTTGGTTTTGGTTGTCAAGAACAACTCATTTCAAAAGCTGTTCAAGTTTTAAGGGATCCCTGTTGGCATTAAAAGTTTAACTACATTAACAAGACAATTTTACAGAAAAAGGAAAAATACAGACATCTATCAAGAGCTGCCTTTCCTTTTTCTAGTCTCAAAGAGTGCTCGCCTTAGTTTGAAAACTAAATATGATAAGTCTGTGGAAGTGTTTACTTTAAGCTTCTCAAACACTGTATGTTACAGATTAAACCAAATTCATAAAAACTTGTGTATTATTAATGCACAGCAGTAGTTCACAACTCTCGCTGTAATTCGGAATTTTTGAGAGAGGTTTAAAAAAATACTAATACCTGGGACCTACCCCAAAAAAGGAATGACAATCTACAAGAGTGGAGCATCTGAATTTTTTGCCCCCAGCTCTCATCAAAAGATTCCTACATACGGTTAGGATTAAGAATCATTAATGCCTTAAGAGGGAATAATTCTGATCATATTTTCATTTTTTTAAAAAAATCAACAATTTAATAAAATAATAACTACAATTGAGAGCAAGATTTAATTAGCTGGATAATTTTAGGGTGCCTATTTAAATTTTTTTTTATTTAAATTTAAATAAATTTTTTTTTTTTATTTAAATTTTAGTTAGGGAAGAATGGAAGGGAAGGAGGGAAGAGAGAATCAGGATGATTCCTGGCTGGGCATGACTCTCAGTGGCTTGGCAGCTATGTAATGATGCAGTCATCCTCCATGATGTGATCTGATATGACCAGCCAATCAGCTGTAAGGGAAGTTTCCTCAGGGGCGTGGCCTGCATTATATATATACACACACACATACATACATATATAGACACTCTGGCAAAGCTCGCTTGCTCTGGATCCTGCCCCTGACTCATCATCAGCTGACCCTCAGTTGTTGGGATTACCCATCTTGGGATTCACTGACCTGCCATATTGACTGCCCATCTTGGGATTCACTGACCTCTGCAGCCTGTTAACTAGCAGTCTGCCATCTTACCTGCCAGTCTTGGATTCCTCAGCCCCTGCAGCTATGTGAGTCAGGAGAAACCTCCAGCCTGACACTCGACCATGGACTTGGGACTTTCCAGTCTTTACAACTGCATGAGCCATTTCCTTGAGATAAAACTCTCCATAAAATAAGCTTCCCTGGTTTTGCTTCTCTAGAGGGCCCAGCCTAAAACAGGTATATAACACATTATCTATTTTACAAGAAATAAAATCAATAGAGAATCATTCTGTCTACTTAGAGAATTATTGAGTACTAGAAGTATAAAGAAATCATGGCATTTAGCTGAAAAACTATGCTGAGTCAAATAATTACTGAATGCTGGGCCTTCTGTGTTCTACAGTTTTTTCCCTCAGTAAGTGTCTGTGGGGAAGATGTCTCTAAATTTAAAACCAGAGAAAAAAGTTTTTAAGAACAACACAGCTGTTGTGTTACTTTTGTGTTCTGTTGTTACAGATGGTTCTTTAAAGCTAGGCTTTTTTTGTTGATGCTGATGTTATATAAGTCTAGATCTATTTGCCCTTTTAGATAAAAAATCTTCAAAGGAAAGGACCATGTCTCAAATCCAATCCAATATCCAACGCACAAGGTCTTGAACCTAGTAGAAAACATCTATGTTTAATAACCGCAGGTATAAATATTAGAATTTTATTAAAGTATAAAAATAAATCTGATATAACCTATACAAAAGACAATCAAAAAGAATGGCAATTATCTGAAGAGTCATTTTAAATCTAGATATGAAAGTATGAATTAATCATAAAAGAACAGTCACAATCACAAACATACGTATTATTTTATTTTTCTCTACTTCAGGAATTTGCTGACTCACCTAACTTTAAGAATTATAATCCCAAATTCGCAGGTAAAAAAAAGCCACAGCAAACCTGAAATTCATTAAAAGAACTTATTCCAAGCATATCTAAAGATCTTATAAAATAATCCCTAATAAAAGCAATCACTACTTTCCTAGCTAGGTCATCCAGAAAATGTCTGGCCCAGATACAGAGGCACTAGAAGGGAAGCAAGTCTGACTATAACCTGCTACAAAAATAACTAAAATTTTAAAATATAGTCACTTGTTTGAGAGAGAAAGAAAATGAGAACCATCCCATGGAAAGCTGTCTCAAGAAATAAAACGAATATAAATTCATCATTTCTCCTGAATGTGTCTGAAGAATGACATTTCAAACTCCAGATGCTGATTTACTAGATTTGAGAACTAGATACTATTTAAATAGAGCTAATATTTTAAGGGAGCCCTGCTGGCACAGTGGTTAAGCACTCAGCTGCTAACCAAAAGGTTGGCAGTTCAAATCCACTAGCCACTCTTTAGAAACCCTATGGGGAAATTCTACTCTGTCCTATAGGGTACTCTGTGCTATAGGCTCACTATGAGTTGGAATCAACTCAACTGCAATAGTTTTGTTTTTTTAAATTTACGTATTTAAATATTTAACTAGTTGTTAATATTTCAAATAGTTTTATTTCTTAGATCACATACTACTCATTTGTTTGTACAACTAAATGCAGTTCATGATACTGGTAGAGAAGAAGCATTAAGACCACCCACATAAGGGGGCAGCCTCTCCTCACATACACACATTAAAAGTGAAATGCCACGGTCATGCTGATGATAACAAAGTCTCACTCTTGAAATTTTTTAGATAAAAATTTCATTTTTTATATAAGGTATGGCACATTTGAAAAGAAACTATAAAATCATCAGAATAAGAGTCTGAAAGCATTCCCCTTGGGGTACCAGACAAAGATGCCCTTTATCACCACTCTTATTCAACATTGTGCTGGAGGTCCTAGCCACAAAAATTAGGCTAGATAAAGAAATAAAGGGCATCCAAATTGGCAAAGAAGAAGTAAATGTATCTCTATCTGCACATGATATGGTCTCATACATAGAAAATCTGAAAGAATCTGCAAGAAAACTGCTGGAACTAATAGAAGATATCAGCAAAGTATGAGGATACAAGGTAAACATACAAAAATCAGTTGGATTCCTCTGCACCAACAAAAATACTTAGAAATGGAAATCCCCAAATCAATACTATTACAGTAGCCCCCAAGAAGATAAAATACTTAGGAATAATCCTAACCAGAGACGTAAAAGGCTTATACAAAAAAAAAAAAACCTACAAGATACTACTGCAAGAAACTAAGAGAGACCTGCATAAGTGGAAAAACATGCCTTGCTTATGGACAGGAAGACGCAACATTGTGAAAATGTCTATTCTACCCAAAGCAATCTACAGATACAATGCAAGCCTGATCCAAATTTCAATGGCGTTTTTTAATGAGATGGAGAAAGAAATCCTCAACTTCATATAGAAAGGGAAGAGGCCTCAGATAAGTAAAGCATTACTGAAGAAGAAGAAGAAAGTGGGAGGCCTCACACTATCTGATTTTAGAATCTATTGCACTGCCTCAGTAGTCAAAACAGCCTGGTACTGATACGACCACAGACACAGAAACCAAAGAAACAGAATTGAGAATCCAGATGCAAATTCATCCATGTATGAGCTACTGATATTTGACAACGGCCAAAAGTCCATTAATTTGGGAAAAGACAGTCTCTTTAACAAATGGTGCTGGCATAACTGGATATCCATCTGCAAAAAAATGAAACAAGACTCATACCTCACACCATGCACAAAAACTAACTCGAAATGGATCAAAGACCTAAATATAAAATCTAAAACGATAAAGATCACAGAGGGAAAAATAGGTACAATGCTAGGAGCCCTAATACATGACATAAACAGAATATGAAACTTTACTAACAATGCACAAACGCCAGAAGAGAAACTAGACAACTGGGAGCTCCTAAAAATCAAACACTTATGCTCATCAAAAGACTTCATCAAAAGAGTACAAAACAACCTACCGACTGGGGAAAAAGTTTTTGGCTGTGACAAATCCAATCAGTGTCTACTCTCTAAAATTACAAGATACTGCAAAACCTCAACAACAAAAAGACAAATAACCCAATTAAAAAATGGGCAAAGGATATGAACAAACACTTCATCAAAGAAGACATTCAGGTGGCTAACAGATACATGAGGAAATGCTCATGATCATTAGCCATTAGAGAAATCCAAATCAAAACTAAAATGCTATACCATCTCACCCAAACAAGGCTAGCATTAATCCAAAAAACACAAAATAATAAATGTTGGAGAGGTTATGGAGAGACTGGAACACTTATACACTGCTGGTGGGAATGTAAAAAGGTACAACTTTGGAAATCGATTTGGCACTTCCTTAAAAAGCTAGAAATAGAAGTACCATACGATCCAGCAATCCCACTCCTTGGAACATATCCTAGAAAAATAAGAGCTGTCACCCAAATGGATATATGCATACCCATATTCACTGCAGCACCATCTGCAATAGCAAAAAGATGGAAGCAACCTAGGTGCACATCAGCGAAAGAATAGGTAAGTGAATTATGGTATATTCACACAATAGAATACTATGCAATGATAAAGAACAACGATGAATCTGAGAAACATCTCATAACTTGGATGAACCTGGAAGGCATAATGCTGAATGAAATTAGTCACAAAAGGGCCAATATTGTATGAGACCACTACTATAAGAACTCAGTAAAAGGTTTAAACACCAAGGAAACCATTCTTTGACGATGACAAGGGTGGGGAGGGAGGGAAAGAGTTATTCACTAACTAGATAGTAGACAAGAATTATCTTAGGTGACGGGAAAGACAACACATAATATAAGAGAAGTCAGCACAGCTGGACTAAACCAAAAGGTAAGAAGTTCCCTGAATACAACCAAACACTTCAAGGGACAGAATAACAGGGGCGGGGGTCTGGGGACATGGTTTCAGGGGTCTTCTAGGTCAAATGGCATAACAAAGTTTATTAAGAAAATATCCTGCATCCCACTTTGGTGAGTGGCACCTGGGGTTGTAAAAGCTAGCAAGCAGCCATCTAAGATGCATCAATTGGTTCCAATACACCTGGAGCAAAGGAGAATGAAGAACACCAAAGACACAGGGAAAATATTAGCCCAAGAGACAGAAAGGACCACATAAACCAGAGACTCCATCAGCCTGAGACCAGGAGAACTAGATGGTACCCAGCTACCACCAATGACCGCCCAGACAGGGAACACAACAGAGAGTCCCTGACAGAGCTGGAGAAAAGTGGGGTGCAGAACTCAAATTCTAAAAAGGCCAGGCTTAATGATCTGACTGAGACTGGAGGGACCCCGGAAGACATCGCCCCTGGACTCTCTGTTAGCCCAGAGTTGAAACCATTCCCAAAGCCAACTCTTCAAAGATTAGACTGGCCTATAAGATATAAAATGATACTCACGTGAGACAGTTCCTGCTTCTTAGCTCAAGTAGATAAAAAAAAAAAAAAAAAAAAAACATGAAGCTAAATGGGCAGCTCCTGTCTGGAGGTAAGATGAGAAGGCAAAAATGGACAGGAGCTGGATGAATGGACACAGAAAATCTGGGGTGGAAAGGAGGAGTGTGCTGTCATATTATAGGGACAGCAACTAGGGTCACATAACGATGTGTGTATAAATTTTTTTTTTTATGAGAAACTAACTTGAACTGTAAACTTTCACTTAAAGCATAATAAAAAAAAATCATCAGAATAACAGCATTTTAAACATACTGCTAGGAGAATACAGACAATAAGAAGAATATGACCAAGAGTTGTATTTCTGAGGCTCTCATTTTTTATACTGATTTAGTGGGAGATATATTATATATTTTAATATTTTTTTAAGGCAAGAAAGTATAACTACTATAAAGAAACACAAACTGGAATGCAAATAAGTGGAACACATAGCAATAGAATTTACAACTTTTTTTCAAAAACTAAAGATCTTTCATTTTATTCATCTAAAATGTACCTGTTTATACCACTAAAAAAGGGGCGGTGGGCAAGAAAAGCGCTCCTCAGCCTATATTTGCTCAGAATCTATCACAGATTTTATACAGCTACAGTGGTTTATAACTTTCCAGCTTGTCTTTTTTCCATTGCTCATATTTTTTTCAAAGCCCCTAAATTAAAATAATTGTACCTGAGCACAGTGTTAGCTTTGTCTATAAACCCACAGTGACAAGACAAGAACCTACTATGTTCTGTAAACCACCTAATGCACCATTTAGTAGTCTCTCATGGCAATGGGTATGGGTTTGCATGAGTAGTCACAACGTATTCTATTCAAGATTTTTTTTCCTCAAGTGGTAGAGTTACAAAATGATTAAAGATAATTAAATTCGGAAATGGATCCCAGTGTGCTTGCCAACTTTGAATTACTAGGGGCAAGTAATTCAACCTGGGTTTTCATATTAATAAATGCTATTTTTTGGTTAATGAGTTCCTCCAATCCTGATGTTGCATTCCTCTTCATATACTCCAGCTTCGCAGATAATTTGCTCAGCACACAGATCGGATAAATATGGTGAAAGGACACAACCTGAATGCACACCTTTCATGATTTTAAATCGTGCAGTATCCCCTTGTTCTGTTCGAATGACTGCCTCTTAGTCTTTGTACCGATTCCTTAGGGGCACAATTAAATGTTCCGGAATTCCCATTCTTCACAATGTTATCCACGGTTTGTTATAATTCACAGAGTCTAATGCCTTTGCAGAGTCAATAAAACACAGGTAAATGTCTTTCTGGTATTCTCTGCTTTCAGCCAAGATCCATCGGGCATCAGCAATGATCTCTCTCATTCCAAGTCTTCTTCTGAATCCGGCTTGAATTTCTGGCAGTTCCCTGTTGATATACTGTTGTAACCATTTTTTAATTACCTTCAGCAAAATTTTACTTGTGTGTGATATTAATGATATTGTTCGATAATTTCTGCATTCTGTTGGATCACCTCTCTTTGGAATGGGCACAAATACGGATCTCATCCATTTGACTGTCCAGGTAGCTATCTTCCAAATTTCTTGGCATAAATGAGTGAGGGCTTTCAGCATCGCATCTATCTGTTGAAACATCTCAATTGGTATTCTGTCAATTCCTGGAGCCTTGTTTTTTGTCAATGCCTTCAGAGCAGCTTGGACTGTTTCCTTCTTGATCACATGCGGCCTCCCGAAATTACTGAATGTTGGCCAATTCTTTTTGGTGCTGTGACTCTGTGTATTACTTCTACCTTCTTTTGATGCTTCCTGTGTTGCCCATAGAATCCTTCAATACTGCAACTTGAGGCTTGAATTGTTTCTTTAGATCTTTCAGCTTGAGAAATGCTGAGTGTGCTCTTCCCTTTTGGTTTTCTAACTTCATGTATTTGCATGTCATTAAAATATTTCACTTTGTCTTCTCGAGGCTCCCTTTGCAATCTTCTGTTCAGCTGTTTCACTTCATAATTTCTTCCTTTCACTTTAGCTACTTGATGTTCAAAAGCAAATTTCAGAGTCTCTTCCGACATCCATTTTGGTCTTTTTTCCTTGCCTGTCTTTTTAATGACCTTTTGCTCTCTTCACGTAAGATGCCCTTGATGTCATCCCACAACTCATCTGGACTTCAGTCATTAGTGTTCAGCGCATCAAATCTATTCTTGAGATGGTCTCTAAATTCATTAACAACCTGCGATATGCAGAAGACACAAGCTTGCTTGTTGAAAGCAAAGAGGGCTTAAAGCACTTATTAATGAAGATCAAAGGCTACAGCCTTCAATACAGATTACACCTCATAGTAAAGAACAAAAATCCTCACAACTGACCAATAAACAGCATCACGATAAATGGAGAAAAGACTGAAGTTGTCACAGATGTCATTTTACTTGGATCCACAATCAATGCCCATGGAAGCAGATATCAAGAAATCAAATGAAGTACTACATTGGGCAAATCTGCTGCAAGAGACTTCTTTAAAGTGTTAAAAACAAAGATGTCAGTTTGAGGACTAAGGTGCACCGGACTCAAGCCCTGGTAATTTCAATCATCTCATATGCATGAGAAAGCTGAACAATGAATGAGGAAGACTGAAGAAGAATTAATGCCTTTGAATTACAGTGTTGACAAAGAACACTGAAGATATACCATGGATTATGAGAAGAATGAACAAATCTGTTTTAGAAACACAGCCAGAATGCTCCTTAGAAGCGAGGATAGCAAGGCTTTGCCTCACATACTTTGAACATGTTATCTTGAGGGACAGTTCCTGCAGAAGGACGTAATGCTTGGTAAAGTAGAGGGTTAGAGAAAAAGAGGAAGACCCTCAAAGTGATGGACTGACACAGAGGCTCCAACAATGGGTTTAAACATAGCAACAATTGTGTGGATGGTACAAGACCAAGCAACATTTCATTCTGTTGTACATACGGTCACTATGACGACACCTAACAACAACAACAACATTTTTTGGTTACTGGTAAATATTTAATCAGGGCAACATCTTAATAATATGTATGTATGCCACAGAAGGTGTGAACACATCACAGTGATAATAAAAGTACAATCCTGGTTCCACTGCAGAGTTATCATCAGCCTTAAAAAAATTAAATTTTCTTTTCAACTACTTTGGTAAAGGAGCTAATCCTACTTGTTATTTTCTGAAATCACAGATAAAAGATGAAAAACTTAATTGGCAAGTATTTCACAGGAAATGCAGAAATTTTGTCCAAATCCATGGTCAAAGAAAGGAACAAAGGAGGGAAACAGGGAGGAAGTAAATCCTTAAAGCTCAAAGTCAAGAATGGATTTAAATCAACAGATACTGTGGCTGTTATGGATTGAATCGTGTTTCCCTAAAAATATATGTCAACTTGGTTAGGCCATGATTCCCAGGACTGTGCGCTTGTCCTCCATTTTGTGACTGATGTAATTTTTCTGTGTTGTAAATCCTAATCTCTGCCTGTGGTTAATGAGGCAAGATTTGATTATGTTAAAGAGGATTAGGGTGGGATGTAACACCCTTACTCAGGTCACATCCCTGACCCAAAGTAAAGGGAGTTTTCCTGGGGGTGTAGCCTACATCATCTGTTATCCTACAAGAGAGAAAAGAAAAGGGAAGCAAGCAGAGAGTTGGGGACCTCATACCACCAAGAAAGCAATGTCGGGAGCACAGCATGTCCTTTGGACCTGAAGTTCCTGTGCAGAGAAGCTCCTAGACCACGGGAAGGCTGATGACAAGGACTTTTCTCCAGAGTCGACAGGGAGCGAAAGCCTTCCCCTGAGCTGGCACCCTAAATTTGGACTTCTAGCCTACTAGACGGTGCGAGAATAAACATCTCTTTGTTAAAGCCATCCACTTGTGATATTTCTGTTACAGCAACACAAGATGACTAGGGCAGTGGCGCTCCTTGAAAACCCTATGGGACAGTTCTATTCTGTCCTATATGGTCGCTATGAGTTGGAATTTACTCGACAACAACGGGTTGGTCTTGGTGAGAGCAGAAAGGAGCGCTAGTGGCACAGTTTTTAAGTGCTCAGCTATAACCAAAACGTTGGTGGTTCGAACTCACCAGTTGCTTCATGGGAAAAAGGTACGGCAGTCCGTTTCCATAAAGATTACAGCCTCGGAAACCCTATGGGGCAGTTCTGCTCTGTCTTGTAGGGTCACTGTGAGTTGGAATCAAGTCAACAACAGTTGGTTTGGTTTGGGAGACAGCAGAATAATGCCCCTCCACCAAAGATGTTCATGTCCTAATCTCTGAAACCTGTGACTGCATTACCTTAACATAGCAAAAGGGATCAAGGTTAAGGATCATGAGATGGGGAGATTACCCAGGATTATACAAGTATATAAGTAGGACCAATCTAATCAGATGGGCCCTTAAAAGCAGAGGCCCTTTCCTGGCTGTGGAGGACCAGGGATGAGGCAGTATGAGAAAGACGCTCCATTACCGCTGGCTTTGAAGATGGGGGGAAGAGGCCACAAGCCAAGGAAGGTGGGTGGCCTCTAGAAGCTGAAAAAGTCAAGAAAGCAGAGCCTCTAGAGTCTCCAGAAGGGAACAGAGTCCTGCCAACATTTTAATTTTAGCCCATCGAGACTTATGTCAGAATTCTAACTACAGAATTTCAAGGTAATAGATGAGTATGGTTTAAGCCACCAAGTTTGTGGTAATTTTTTACAGCAGCAGGAGAAAACTAATACAGATACATTGAAAAACAAAAACAAAAACTGAATTCCCTCAGCAAATACTAGCAAATAACCACTGTCTCCCCGCTGGCTGGAACAAATACAGTGCCTAGCAAAGAGGCTTATTAGGTTAGTAACTGTGTCTATTTAAACAGGAAAGACAGATTAACATGCTAATGTATAAAATCAGAGTGAACAACATGCCCTTTAGATCATTTCAAAACAAGAAAGATAAACAGCCATAATAAGAAATGAGTAAAAGGCTCAAGCACGCAATTGATGAACAGAAAAAGTGGATAAAAGAAAGAAAAAAAACACAGTTCAACAGTACTGGTAACTCAAGTAAATGAAATTATCAAATATATACCATCTATCAAACCAGTAAATATAAAAAGAATTTAAAAAGCAAATGTCAGTAAGTATGTAATGAGACAAACTCTCAAGCAGTCTTGATGAGAGGGCAAATAGGTACAAATTTCTGGAAAGCCATATTGAAATACACATTAAAAAATCTTAAAACCAAAACCATTCATAACTTTGACAGAGCATTTTAAATCCAAAAATTTTATTTCAAGGAAATGAGTAAATAACTGAATAGAGCTAATTCATCCAAACATGACTCATAGTACCAGAGAATTGGAGAATCTCTACCAATACAACAGGTGATACCGTGGTTCTCCCTAGTGCTTGATAATAAAGAAGGAATAGAGGAAAGGACTATGGATTTCTCCTGGTTGAGACTCGTAAACAGTGAAACCAAATTGGACTCACAAGGTTAATAAAGAACGAATTTAGGTTTTTCCAAACTAAACACATTTTAAGAAATCAGGGGCCATTATAAAACCCAAACTAAAAATCAATGACCCTTTACACACACACATACAAAAAAAAAAAAAAATGAATGATAACAGGTTTTAATATATGGCTGTACCCTGATGCAAAGATCTATTATATATAGACATTAAGAATAATAAATGAGTCCTGTTTAGTTTCTCTTTCCACATTATCTTTGTTTCTGAGACAACATGAATGTGTTCATAGTTAACTTGAGGAAAGCAAATTTCCTTTTGTGAAATAAATTAGATTTCTACATTTAGAATTACTGTGGCTTGACACAGAACCTATGCTAAGAATCCTTTCCATAATTTCTGTCACTTTAAATGGGAAAAAAACACCAAAATGCTGTTAGGTCTTCCGCTTGACTAAGTACAAGAGAACGTAAATACTCTTCAAATTCCACGTGAGAACTGTAATTGTGATAACAAAGTGAAGATTATTCATGCAGCTACTCACTCTGCACCAGGGTATCAATGAAGTGACAAACATTTAAATGATTTTGGTAGGTTGTTTCAAACTTTTTATCATATCCCTAAAAGTCCAAACGTGTATTTTAAATATGATCAATAAAAAAGAATATACACACAAATCTGCTACCATTTAATTTCCTAAAATCCCCCCATACAAAGCCCTCGCAATGAAGAGAAACAGTTCTCTATTGAGATTATACCATCTCCTTATCCTCCTTACTTAAACTGTGGGAGGTACCTAAGTATTACAGGTAAGCTCATGAAAATAAAGCAGGGTTTCTCAACTTGCCCATCTGACATTTTTGGCCAAATAATCCTTTGTTGTGGGAAATGCCCTGTGCATCGCTGGGGTTAACGGCATTCTTTACCCACCAGATGCCAGTAGTATCTTCTTCCGTTGTGACAATGAAAAACATCTCCAAAATTGTCAACTGCCCACTAGAGGAAAAATTACCCTCATTTGAAAACAGCTGATATAAAGAGAAACAGAGATTTAGCCTGTGGAACGTGGGGCAAGCCCTCCCCCAGTTTTGATGCACGTTCTTCCTAATGAGAGAAAATAGAGTGTGAGAATGATTGAATGGGGCGGGTGTGAAATGAAGACATACATTACATACATTAGCCTCTCTGTCTCCTTCCCCAGCTGCATAAATGACAGGGGAAAAAAAAATCATAAGCATAGCTGAAAAACAAGAATATACTGTCTATAAAACAAAATCATTAAGGATTCTCTAAAAGAAGAAGATAAATGAAACCAGAGTATCAGAGAAAAACTAAAAGTCCATAAATCCATACAGGAGAGACCTGCTAGAAAGCGTAGAACAGCTCTGAGGGAAACCCAAGCATCGAGGCAGCAGAGGTGGACACAGCACACACCAGCACACGGGGCTCACGAGGAATGAAACCACACCACTTCCACACCAAGGGCTTCTGACAAATTTTACCGAGCAGTATATCAAATCCCCTCTCCTCTCCTTGCCCTCTGGAAAGGCTGCAACAAACAGAAATAAACCAAAGAAACCAAACCCAGTGCCGTCGAGTCGATTCCGACTCATAGGGACCCTATAGGACAGAGTAGAACTGCCCAGTAGAGTTTCCAAAGAGCAGCTGGTGGATTCGAACTGCCGACCCTTTGGTTAGCAGCTGTAGCACTACGCCACCAGGATTTCCACAAACAGAAACAGCACACACAAACAAGCAAAGAGAAAATAGAAGCAGACAACTGAAAATCAACAAATATTTAAAGAAAACCATGCCCTGAAATATAGGTATAAAATGCATCAAAAAAATTAAATGAAATAAAATAACACCCAGAACAACAGTCTATAGAACTGTCATGGATTGAATTACGTCCCCCCCAAAAAATGTGTGTATCAACTTGGTTAGGCCAGGTGTGGTTGTCCTCCATTTTGTGATTGTAATTTTATGTTGAGAGGACTGGAATGGGATTATAACACCACCTTACTCAGGTCACCTCCCTGATCCAAGGGAATTTCCCTGGGGTGTGGCCTGCACCATCTTTTCTCTCTCAAGAGATAAAAGGGAGGGGAATCAAGCAGAGAGTTGGGGACCTCATACCACCAAGAAAGCAGCAACAGGAACAGAGCAAGTCCTTTGGACACAGGGTCCCTGCGCCTGAGAAGCTCCTTGACCAGGGGAAGACTGAGGACAAGGACCTTCCTCCAGGGCCAACACAGAGAGAAAGCCTTACCCTAGAGCTGATGCCCTGAATTTAGGCTTGTAACCAACTACACTGTGAGAAAATAAATTTCTCTTTGTTAAAGCCATCCATTTGTGGTATTTCTGTCATGGTAGCACTAGATAACTAAGACGAGACCAAACAAAAGGAGGTGTTTTTAAAAGTTAATTAGTAGCATCACTGGAGAAAAACATGGCCTAAAAAATTAAATATATAATTTTTAGGCTACAAATGAAATAGATGGGCTGCCATATACCAAAGTATACATAGCTAAAGAATGAGTGAGATGAAACAGCAAGACAGAAAGTTATCTGAGAACAGTGTGCAAAAAAAAAAAGCGAAAAGAAAGAATAAAAAGAAAAGTTAAACATATAGAAAACAGATTCATAAAGATCAACTTCTAATCTAACGGGTTCAAAATGACAAAGAGAATGGAGGGAAGAAAAAAATAAAATAAATAACAGGGGAAATAAGCATATCCCAGAGTGAAAATGGCACAGATTTCATACTTTCAAAAGGCTACCAAAACTAAGCAGGATAAGTTAAAAATAAATATACCTATTCCTCACTTATCGACTATCTTGTTATCTGACATTTCACATTTACAACAATAGTAAAAAATCTACTACGTGATTCTTCTGTGCATTAACAAGGAGAGTCTCCAGGCTGCCTCCAGGAAGCTGGGCTGCGCTGCCCCATTCCCTCTGTGTCCCCCTGCTGCACAGGGCTGGCCTCCTCCATGGCCGTGCCTCCAACAAGCAGGCAGCACCAAGCCTGTAGGAGGCTGTTCTGGGCTACCAGCTCCTATGGAGCCTGGGGCCCTGCAGCTCAAAATTGCTGTGAGATGGGAAGGGAGGAAAGAAAGAGGCATCAAAGAGGGTGTTTGGAAGAAATGCATGAGAGTTTAACGACATCCCATAGTGAGCTAAACTGGGCCTGAGGCCCTCGCCTCTGTGAGGCCAGGTGTGTGGCTTGGCTTCCAGTATCCTTGCAGGAAGCCCCAGGCCTGAGTGGCTCAAAAGGCCTGGAGGGCAAAGCAGCCTCGTAATTGTGAAAACAGGGCTTGCAGGGGTGGGAGTGAAGCCCTGGGGGAGGTTCTGTGAGGGAAGCTCTGACCCAGCACAGGAGGAAGGTGAAGGGGTTAACCCGTGGGCCCTCCAGTCACACGGCCTGGCTTTACCAGCTTTGTCTCCTCCAAGCTTCCTTCTCCGTAGAGGAATAATCCATAACTGAACTCATCAAGTTGATGAGCACATCAGTAAATCTTAGCTGTAATTATTTCTGTGATCATATTTTCTAAATAAAAAAAATTAGAGAAATGGTCTGAAAACAGAAAAAAAAATCCTCCATTTTCAGTCTCACTGATGTTCTCACAATGACCTGGTTGTTGGAACCTAACCGTGTCCGTAAGACAGGAGTGAGTGTATAGGCGCACCACTAACAATTTCAAAATACCAAGGAAAAGAGGAAAATCCTGAAAGTTTCAAAAAATAAAACCTGGTTACTAACGAAGGAACAAGGATTAAATTCGTGTCTGTCTTCTCATTACCACAGCAGAGGCCAGAAAATACTGTAACAAACATCTTCACAGTGCTAAGGAAAACCTGTTTTAGAAATAAGACTGCATACCCAAACAAACACAGGTTCAAATTGATCACAAAAAATTTTTTTTTTTTATGCACACACAGACTCATGAAAGTTTACCACTCTCAGACCCTCTTCAGGAGAATTACAAGATTAAATTCTCCAACAAAATGAAAAGCAACCACAGATCAGCTTTGGGTAAACTGAGCAGCAGGAAGCAGATGCTGAAAAAGGTCAGTCTAAGATCTCATGAAACAGATAGTGAAGGTGAGTCAAACTTAATGAACAAATGCAACCACTGGCACGAGACTGAGAATGGAAAACAGCTACGTAGGAATGGGTTGAGCCTGGGAGTTAGAAAACTGGGGTGGGGGTGGGGAGGGAAACAAGGACAATGGTGAAGGCAAATACAGCAGAGTGGTACCAAACATCGTCTCAAGAAATGTGTTTCTAATCAATATGGAGATGTATCCTCCGTCCTGAAATCATGAAAATACTGGACAAAACATGGAAATCAAAGGCACTCAAAATATGGGATATCAGGCAAGGAGGAGTAGTGAGCCCCGATGGATGATAAACAAAGGTTAGCTCTGAAATTGTCCCAGCTGACTGCCAGGGTACAGTACAGGCAGGCAGACCACAGCAGTCTCCTTGACTTGAACACACAAAGCTGGGAGTGTGGAGAAGCTACAGACGCTAGAATTAGCCAAGTAAAGCACCAGATAGGACAGAGAAAAAACTCCAGAGATATTACATATTCAGAGAGCAGTGACCAGCCTATGCATGTGAGGAAAGAATCACACAGAAGGATTAGAGGAAATACTGCCCTGGGCTTAACCTGGCCAGCAGTAGTGTCTGATCCCAAGAGTAAAAACCATCTTAATTCAGGGAAATAAAAATCTCTTAATTCGGGTTAAAAAAAAAAAAAAAAAAACCTCTTAACTCAGGGCATCAGATTTTACAAACGGTCAGTCTTGTGTCAACAGTAGGAAGAAATTAAACATAAACTAAATGCAGATCTGTTCATAGCTTAAAAGCAAAGACCAAATTATTTCCAGTTTTTTTCTACATATCAAAACACATCTCAAGAATATTTATGGAAACAGAAAAAATATCTAGCACCCAACAAGGAAAAATTCAGAATGTGCAGCATCCAGTCAAAAATTACAAGGTACTCAACAACAACCCATAGTAAGGAGAAGATCAACCAAGCAAAACTGACCTAGAAATCACACAGATGAAATGGTTGGTACATAAAAACATGAAAGGTATTACTACGGATTTGCAGTTTGAATCCACCAGGCACTCCTTGGAAACCTTATGGGGTAGTTCTATTCGTCCTATAGGGTTGCTATAAGTCAGAATCGACTCCACTACAATGGGTTTGGTTTTGGGGTCGACCTTAAAAAATGAAAAAAAAAAGAAGGTCCAATTAAAACCAAAGTAAGTAAAAGAGGACAGTGATAGAGGGTCGGCAAAAGAGAGGAAGACACTCAACAAGATGGTTGACACAGCGGCTGCAACAATGGGTTCAAATACAGCAACGATTGTGAGGATGGCATAGGGCCTTGGCAGCATTTCATTCTGTCGTACATAGACAGGGTTGCTATGTGTCAGAACTGACTGGACAGTACCTAACAAGTAAAAGAAAGAAAATAATAAAAACCAGAAACCTATGAAACCAAAAACTTAAAAACAGTAACGAAAATGAAGGAAACCCAAACGTGGTTCTTTGAGAAGACCAATAAAATTGATAAAACTCAGACTCATAAGAGAAAAAAGAGAGAGAGAGAGAAGAAACAAATTACCAATATTTAGAATGACAGAAATGACATCCTTACAGGTTCTACAGATATTAAAAGCATAATGAGAAAAAATTATGAACAACTTATGTCAGTGATTTCAAAGACTCAGACTGCTCCCTAATAGAGTGAAAGGGGTGGTCATTTTTTCCCCAGGGACATTGGGAAATTTTGGGTTTTTATAACTGGGGGAGGTGCTACTTTTCAACTAGTGAGTAGAAGCCTGGGACACTTTGAAACATTCTACCATGACCAGGAAAGCCCCCCTACAACAAATAATCTGGCCCAAAATATCAATAATAGTACCCAACACCTTGCAAATATCATCCCTACATTTTTGTGGTTTCCCACAGTTAGTTCCAACTTCAAAAGGTAGAATCTAAAAAATCTAAGTATTTCACCATCACTTATAGCTTTTTTCTTATAGCTAAAACACAAGCATCTGGCATGGCTTTGTGTTGGGTATTCATTTTGATGGCACAGATAGTAGTATCAGAAGGTTTCTCTATAGGCAATTCTGTGGGATCATTTTAGCGGTAGTAATTTAATAGCGGAGCGCTAGTGGTGCAGTGGTGCAGTGGATTAATTACTTTTCTGTGTGGCCTTTCTGGGCATGGTCTTATAGCTCCCATCCAGTCGACTGTGTGAGAGGTTAATTGTGGCCTACCAAGGGGATTGGTCAGTTTTGCCCCAAAAGAGAGCCAATTCCAGAGCAAGGAGGAAAGCCCACCACCACCAATGAAGGCGATGCCCAAAGCAGAGACCCACAGCAGATGGCACAGTGGGCTTCTCAAACTATGAAGTGAGAAAGCTGAGTATCACTGGGCAGAGACTGAGGACCAGGGAGAAGTCTATGCCTGAGCCACGAATTTGGTACTTGCCAGTCTCTACAATCCCATGAGCCATTTCCTTTATATGGTTCGTGAGTTCTTTGAGACAATGCAGGGAATTAGGGAACCCAGAGACAGGAGGGAAAGTACTAAGGGGAGAGGGAGTAATTGATGTCAGAGATGATGGAGCAGCTTGGAAAAGTTGGACATTTATTCACTGGACAATTTATTCACTGGAACTAGACAGGGGTCTGTTGTTAGTTGCCTTCAAGTCACCTCTGACCCACAGTGGCCTTACGTGTAAGAGAAGGAAACATTGCTCAGTCCTGCGCCATCCTCATAATTGTTGGTATGTTCCAGCCCACTGTTGTAGCGATCATGTCAAACCATTTCATGGAGGGTTTCTCTCATTTTCACTGACCTCCACTTTACCAGCCATGATGTTCTTTTCTAGCAATTGGTCTAGGCCGTGTCCAAAGTAAGCAAGATGAAGTCTCACCATCTTCTGTTCTAAGGAGCATTCTGGCTGTATCTGCTCCAGAACTGGTTGGTTCATTCTTCTACCACGCCACATAAAAAGTTAAAATCCTGCTGTCAACTACCGTAAGTTTTGGGAAGAGGTGAGTGGTACTTATGGCACTTTGAAAAGCCACCACAACCACCAGAGGATACAGGAAAGCACTTTAAAAACCACTAGGAAATAATTTAGACCACTTTTAGAAACCCTCCATTACTTAGGATATTTTGGTCCACTTCCCGGTTACCATCTATGTTCCTACTGCATAGATTTTCTTCAATAAGCACACCAAATTTAACAACACATGCAACATGAAATCAGCCAACATCATAATTTGGACCTCATTTTACAAACAAACTTTGCTGTATTTCTCAAAGTTCCTTCACCAGTTTCTCCATTACAACATCAAAATAGACACTTCAATATTTAAATAGAATAATCTCCGCATAAAGATACAGAAAGCTTTCACAACATTTTGAACTTATACCATCAGAATACTTACCCACATTTCATTACTAGTGTCAGTTTACTGGTTTCTCTCCCAGTTAGCCTGCCAGCTCCTCTGGGGAGTGAACTATGTCTTCTATCATCTTTGTAGCCCTCAACTGTGGCAGACTGCCCCAGGCGAGGTAGGCAATATACATGTTTGGTAAATGACAGCGGGAATGACCAATGAAGGAAGGAAGGAAGAGGGAGATCACACAGTACCTGAGCTGTCCCCATTATGGCTGAGCTGGGTGCAGACGGAGGGCATTCACCAGCAGTGGTGGTGTGAAACCGAGCAGTGCTTATGGCCGCGCTTCAGATGGTGAGAAAGCCTAAGATGAGGAATGGATAGAAATGGGGAAAATATGATAAAAACGGGGAAGCAACCACCCTCAATGAAAAAAAAAATATGGAATGTCCATAAAGGATGAGACCAAGCAGTAATTAAATAGAGCACAGTAATGTGGCAAGAACTAAGTAGCACGGAGAAAAACCGCATATAAAAGATAACAACAGGCGCTTTTAAATGTAACAGTGGAAAAGCATATCCCTGGGTGGCGCAAATGGCAAAGCACTCAACTACGAACTGAAAGGTTGGCGGTTCAAACCCACCCAGAGACACTTCAGAAGATAGGCCTGGCAGTCTTCTTCCGAAAGGTCACAGCCTGGAAAACCCTATGGAGCAGTTCTACTCTGACACACATGGGGTCATCATGAGTTGGAATCGAATCCTTGATTTTGGTTTTGGTCTATAGATGTGAAATAAAATGGTAAGTTTGCTTTATGAACACAGAGCTTTCTCTTACCCACGACACTGAAGGTCATCTTATTACATGTTAGAAACCTGTGTGCTGTATAATCATAAATATATCATTTATAACACCTATACCTATGCCCTGAAGGATAACTAACCCTTAGTAGTAGCTTGTCTAGTTTCACATAATTGTGATAGGTGATCAGGCTCACTGAAACATTCTAAACTTACTCTTTCAGAAAACAATTGAAGATAAATGAGTATGTTCTGTTTCCAGGACTTCAGAGGTCCTGTAATCGTGGCTCACTGATCCTGTGATTGACTTAGCAAGGCATCTATTTTTTTTATTCTTCATAGCATTTGAGCCTACACAGCTCTCTCGTAAGATTTTTGTATTCTGACATAGTCATCAACCAATCAAAAATTTTTGTTAAAAGTTTCTGATAAAATTGTATATAATAAAAAAACCCGTTGCCGTTGAGTCGTTTCCGACTCATAGTGACCCTACAGGACAGGGTAAAACTGCCCCCCATAGGGTTTACAAGGAGTGGCTGGTCAGCAGCCATAGCTGTTAACCACTG
This sequence comes from Loxodonta africana, assembly GCF_030014295.1. Lineage (NCBI taxonomy): Eukaryota > Metazoa > Chordata > Mammalia > Proboscidea > Elephantidae > Loxodonta > Loxodonta africana. Next base: position 6,911,420 of record NC_087353.1, read on the forward strand.
CACCATCAAGGCTCCATTTTATGTAACAGCACCCTGAAAATCTTTATTACCGGGGCACCAGTGTGTTTGGTAATGATGTGCTCGCTAGCTTTAAAGTTGTCCTTTTCAACCAGCATAGCAATCTGTTAGTGCCATTCTGAGTTATTTTTTACATGGGTGAATACAGTCTGTGTACATTATGAAAAATACTTCAATTCTAAGGTAAGGTTAGAAAATTCCAGAAATAGTTTTAAAATATTAATCCAAAAAGAAAATGATGAAACCATATTTCAGATCAGTAGTTATGATTCCTCATATAACACTGACGACAGAAACTGCTTTGAGAAGTCAGGCTGGTTCTTCAAAGAATCAGACAGATTCCAAGCGAAAGAAAAGCAGTACCAGGGAATATTAATAATTTTCTTTAAAAAAAAAAAGTCTATACCTAGATAAGGTGTGTCATAAAAAAAAAAAGGTGCTAGTACATAAACTTGATATATTATAAAACTCCTTCCTTTTCTCATTGCATGCTAACAAGTGAAGTGATTATTATCCCCACAAAATAAATCCAGTGAAATGGAAACATCATTTTTTCAGAAGGCTTGTTTATAATGTCATATTGAAAAAATATGCAGCTCTCCTTACAAAGCAAGATCACAAAATACTCACCTACATACCTACATACACTTGATGGGGTCCTTAACATGAGCGGGTTATATGAATTTCTCTAACAGTCGGAAGTGCTATCTATTACATACCACCTGAAAACTGTCACCAAAACCCTTGCCAAGCATCAGTCTGATTACAGCAGATGGCACAGTGAGCTTCCCAGACTATGAAGTGAGAAAGCTGAGTATCACTGGGCAGAGACTGAGGACCAGGGAGAATGCCTGAATGCCACTGACTTACTTCCAAATCTGCAATTCTAGTAGATGAGAAAATTTGCTGTTTTTTTGTTTGAATAAACACAATAAACAGCGCACATTATAAAATAATATATAGTGGTGGAATAACGTGGTATATGGTTATACACTAAACATTTGGAATAATTACTGGTAATGGTTGTAAAACAGGATAGCAGGATCCATAACAAAAACAAAAACAAAAAAAAAACAAATCCAGTGCCGTTGAGTCGATTCCGACTCATAGGGACCCTACAGGACAGAGCAGAACTGCCCCGTAGAGTTTCCAAGGAGCGCCTGGCAGATTCGAACTGCTGATCCTTGGGTTAGCAGCTGTAGCACTTACCCACTACGCCACCAGGGTTCCCAAGTGGGATCCATGTCACAGCATTAATCATACATGTAAAAGTTGCTGAATTGGCAATTTTTTTTTTGTGTGTGTGCTTTAAGGGGAAGTTTCCAATTCAAGTCAGTTTCCCATACAAAAACTTATACACACATTATTACGTGACCCTAGTTGCCCTCCCTACAATGTGACAGCACACTCCTCTCCACCCTGTATTTCCCGTGTCCATTCAACCAGCTCCTGTCCCCTCTTCCTTGTCATCTCACCTCCAGACAGGAGCTGCCCACATAGTCTTGTGTGTCTACTTGATCTAAGAGCACACTCCTCACCAGTATCATTTTCTGTCTTATAGTCCAGTCTAATCTTTGTCTGAAGAGTTGGCTTCAGAACGGTTTTAGTTTTGGGCTCACAGAGAATCCGGGAGCGATGTCCTCTGGGGTCCCTCTAGTCTCAGTCAGACCATTAAGTCTGGTCTTTTTACAGAATTTGAGGTCTGCACGCCGCTTTTCTCCTGCTCCATCAGGGACTCTGTTGTGTCCCCTCTCAGGGCAGTCATTGGTGGTAGCTGGGCACCATCTAGCTCTTCAGGTCTTAGGCTGATGGAGTCTCTGGTTTACACGGCCTTTCTGTGGTTACATATTTTTACCAAAACAAATAAACAAACAAAATCCATAAAGAATATACAGACTTTTGCCAGTTAAAAAAGTAATAATAACATAAAAAAAAAAAAAAAACATACAAACTGAAAATCAACCACTGGTTTCCTATAACCAGTTAAGAATATTTTGTGACTGACAATTTAAATTGTTTATTTCAAGGCATTTACCATTAATACTCTCTTCCTAACTTTCCAGAACTGACATACTCCTTTTCAACCTGCTCTATTACCTTACTATACTGACATTTCACCACATCAGTACACAGAGAACTACTTATTTTTTATTGCATTGAGAATCACAATTAACCCTACAAACTCCTTATTAGGGGGCATTCAAATTGTTTCTAATTTTTCCCAAACGCCAAGAAGTCTGCATACATTTCTGTACACTTCTCAGTGTTTACGCTGATTTCTACAAATTGAATTAGTAGATCAAAGGTAATACACATTATTAATCTAACTTGTTAACAAAATATTGCATCGATTTACACTGTCACATATTGCCAATTTTTTCATTTTTACTTTTGGTGTAAAAAAAAAAAGATGCTCACTGTTTCACTGAGTTTAAGGATCTTTCAACATGCTTAGTCTTCAAATGTATTTCTGTGTAAACTATTTGCCTACTTATTTTTCGAAGGGTCAATTTTTAATTAATATTTAGGGTCTCTTTATATATTCCTTGGAAACTCTATCGGGCAGTTCTACTCTGTCCTATAAGGTCGCTACGAGTCAGAATTGACTCGACCTCAGTGGGTTTGGGTTTTTTGGTTTATACATTCCAGGACTTTTTTTTTTTATTATTCTGTATGTTTCTGTTCTAGATGTTTGTCATTCATCTGTTAACTTAATTAATCGCATCTTGGAACAATTTAGAAAGATATTTACGTATCCAAGTCTGTCAATCCCATCCTTAATGGCTTCTGTGGCTAAAAAGTTTTTTTTTTCTAATTCCATAATTTACTAAATATAGATCCTCTTTAAAAAAACAGCACATCTGTGAATATTTTTAATTGGATCTTTAATGTGACTGAATTTTCCTTGTCTTGGAAGGCAGAAATTAATTTTATTTTCTCTCCACCAGATAACCCATGACCCCAGCAAACTGACTGAATACCTTTACTCTGTCCCCACTACGTTGAAAATGCCAACCATCTAAAAAAGCTCCTTCTACAGATTCATCCCCTGTAGCATTAGTGAGCTGAATGAAATTTTCTTTAAAACCTTTTTGTGGACAATCTTGAGAGTTTATCCTTCTAAACTAACTTTATTAGCCCTTAATCAACACGCTTCCACCTTCACTGCCCCTCCAAACAGGATTCTGAGTGAAATTACATAATTATTATGCACATATCTGAAGTGAGCTGTTTTTTCTATTTTGTTTCAATACTGAGTTTTGCCATCCAAGTGCTCCTCCATACCGAGAACTTGGTAATGTTTTATGTCCTTTCCTAATATTTACAGTTTTCCCATAGATCTTATTCATTCTTGTTTTACCCCAGTCTATGAGTTTTACTGTTCTGAGAATGCGATCTGCCCATTAATTTTACTACATACAGTACAGCTAATGATTTTTATTTACTGATCTTATATCTATTTTACATACTCAGTGTTTGTTACGACTTGCCCAGCAGATTTTCTATGGTCTCTTCCAATTTCTAGTTATACAATTATATCCACAGAAAATAAGCCTCTTGATTTCTAATATTTTACCATGTATGTTTTCCTAATATGATATATTAGCTAGAAACTTCAGAATAATATGGACTAATGGTAATAATTTTAACATCGCTGTTTTGTTCCATATTTTAGTACTTTTCCAATTGCTATTTTCCTGGCTGTTGGGTTTCTGATTATTTTCTTATGCATGTTAAGAAAATTTCCAGCCATTATACTTACACTTAGAATTTTATCAGAAATAACTGCTGTATTGTTTCAAGTATTTAGGCACTTATTAATATAATCACATTATTTATTCTCTTTTAATATGTTCATGTTATGCATCATTATAATACAGATTCTATCCGTGAAACAATATTGCATTTACAGAACAAAGACTACTTGGTCATATTTATTTAATATATAGTTAGATTCAATTTCCTGATGCTTTCTTGTGAAAATTTGTATTCATATTCTTAATACTTATATTCATATTCTGTGCTATATTTATCAAGTTTTGGAATCAGCCGTTAAAAAAAGCGTAGTTTCTTTGGGCAAATCTGTTGCAAAAGACTTCTTTAAAGTGTTCAAAAGCAAAGATATCACTTTGAGGACTAAGGTACACCTGACCCAAGCCATGGTATTTACAATCGCCTCATATGCATGAGAAAGCTAGACAATGAAAAAGGGAGACCAAAGAATCGATGACTTTGAATTATGTTGTTGGTGAAGAATACTGAATACCATTGACTGCCAGAAGAATGAACAAATCTGTCTTGGAAGAAGTAGAGCCAGAATGCTCCTTAGAAGCAAGGATGGCGAGACTTTGCCTCATGTACTCTGGACACGTTATCAGGAGGGACCAATCCCTGGAGGAGGACATCACGCTTGGTAAGGCAAAGGTTCAGTGAAAAAGAGGAAAATCCTCAGTGAGATGGACTGACACAGTGGCTGCAACAATGGGCTCATACATAGCAATGATTGTGAGGACCGTACAGGACCATGCAGTGTGTCATTCTACTGTATGTGGGATTGTGCATGAGCCAGAACCAGCTTGATGGCACCTAACAACAAGAGAGTTTCATCATATCAGAGCAATAAAAATCACACCATTTTTAAATATACTTTCAAGGGAAGCCCTGGGGGCACAGCAGTTAAGCACTCAGCTGCTAACTGAAAGGTCAGTGGTTTGAACCTACCAGCTGCTCCGAGAGAGAAAGATGTGGTAGTCTGCTTCCGCAAAGAACTATACAGTCTTGGAAGTCCCATGGGGCAGCTCTACATTGTTCAATGGGGTCGCTACGAGTCAGAATCGACTTGACAGCAATGGGTTAATATAGTTTCAATAACATAAAATTATCCATTCCTAGAAGGTTGTGTAAAATTTACCTATAAAACATCTGGACTAGTAACTTTTATAAAAGTAGATCTATGAAAAACTTTTCCATGGTTATTGGTCCATTCGAGTTTTCTAAATTCTGTTGAATCAATTCATGTCATTGATGCTCACCAAGAAAAATAACCACTTCATCTTGATTTTCCAAATTCTCAGCAAACATTTCTACAGATTATTATCTTGTGGTTCTCTTGCCTTTATTTATTATCTGTGACTCTATCACACTTTTCATTCCTAATGGTGTATGTCTTTGAATTTTCTCTTTATTTTCTTCAATCTTGCCACAAGTTTCTCTATTCTCAGCACAACTTTTGCATATTTTAAAATAAAACTCAATTGTTGTTTTTAATCCAACCTGTGAGTCTTTGATTTTGATGTATGAGTTTTACCTATTTATATTTATGATAATTAATAAATAAGAACTTATTTGGTCCCAGTGTTTTATGTTTTCTAATTTAAGAAATTTTCTCTTTGGACGTTTTTTCTGCTTTGCTGATGTCATAGGATTTTCACACCTCTGCGTCATCCACCTCCACCAGTTACCATCAAGTTGATTCTAACACACGGCAACTCCATGAGTGTCAGAGTCGAACTGTGCTTCACACGGTTTTCAACGGCTGACTTTTTGGAAGTAAATCGCCAAACCTTGCTTCCAAGGTGACTCTGGGTGGGCTTAAACCTTCAACTTTTTGGTTAGCAGCTGAGCATTTTAACTCCTTTTATCACCCACTACAAATACACCTTCTAGTTCTTTCTCTATGTGATAAACTTCCCAAGTCCTTGTATGCCTAACAATATATTTATTTTGTCCTCAGTATTGAATGATGGTTAGAATGGATAGAAAATTCAAGACACTGAATAGATATCTTCTGGCATTTACTGTTAATGCTGAATTCTCTCTTACCAGCTTCTAAGTTTTTATTTTCTCTCCAAAGCCTTTTAGGATTTTGTCATTGCCCTAGACATTGTGAAGTCTTCCGATGATGTGTCATGATGTAGGTCTGGTTTTGTGATACAATTTTTCAATCTGAAAATGTGTTCCCTCAGTTTGGGGAAATTTTCAGTCACCTCATCTCACACATTGATTCACCACCTTTCTTTCTATTTTATCCTATTTTAACTTCTATTAGATGTATTGTTTTGCCTTGTGGGGTCTATCTAACTACATCCCTTAACTTTTATGTTTTCTCTTTATCTTTTTTTTATATGTAATACCAGGAAATTTCTTCTGCTTGATCTTCGCATTCACTAATTTTTCTTCAGCTGTATCTAATTTGCTTTTATCTACTAAGTGTTTATTTCAAGGGCTGTAATTTTTATAATATCCCCAAGTTGTTCTTTTGCAGTAAGTACCTATTCTTGCTTTGTAAGTGTTCCATCTAACATGATGGTTAAAAATATAGAATCTGAGGCAAGGGTTTGAATCTAGGCCCCACCTCATACCAGTAATTTGTCCTTGGAACTTAAGTTATGTAACTTTCTTGCACCTGTTTCCTAATGTAAAATGGAGAATGGTAACAGGATTTACCTTATACAGTAGTTGTGAGGATTAAATGAATTTGGGTAAATCCCTCAGAACAATGATGAAAACATCTTAATTACTCAACAAATATTACAAACATGGTCTCTGGAGCCAAATGCTTGCACTGAAATCTTATGAGCCATGTAGTCTTATTCTACTTAATTTAGTTATACTAATTCAGCCTTTAGCTATGTCCCTTCTACTTTCCACTGTCTCTACTGATTTTAAGGAGAATCAAGCCAAACCAAACCCAGTGCCACCAAGTCGATTCCAACTCATAGCGACTCTACAGGACAGAGAAGAACCGTCCCATAGCATTTCCACGGAGCGCCTGGAGGATTTGAACTGCCAACCTTAAGGTGAGCAGCCGTAGCTCTTAACCACTACGCCGGCAGAGTTTCCCTTAAGGAGAGCAGTTCTTTTTAATTTGCAAAACTAAATTCTTGATCTAAAACTCTTCCTTGGCACCCTGCACTTATTTTGTAGATGACGTTTGAAGTCTCCCCTCAAACACACATTAACCCAGTAAAAAACCCAGTGCATTAATATTTTTTTAAGTTGCCTTCTTTACATATATTTTAATAAGTGGTTCACCTTGTCATGATTCAGTGGGATTTCTTCTTCAAGGTGATGACTGCCTTTTAATGTCCTCTCTCTCTATACATACGTTTTAATCATTTGCTCATTCTTACCCCTGGACCCTCAAAGCAGGCATGAGTTCTGCTTCCGGGGCTACAGGAGGCTGCTAGACAAATAGCTTATGAGTAGGATAAAAGCCATCGCATTCTTAATCAAGTGAGAAAAAGTGGACCCCTCAACTGGTGTAGGGAGGAGGTGTTCTAGATTCTCAGGCTCTTTTGGGTACTAGAGGTGGGAGAATGAGAGAGGGGTTTCCTTGCCCATCTGTCCCATAGAGAAAATGTTCAGCTCAACAGTGAAGGCCCTTGAAGAAGGTCCAAGTCAGCAACATCTGTGAGGTTTTTGTATGATCAACCTTCTTTAAATCTAACTTCTATAATTTTTAATATAAATATAGCTTTCAATTTTATTCTTCCATTTTAGAAAGAAAATAATAGACTTTAATAAACTTAACACATATACATATCAAATTAAACCCACTGCTGTCGAGTCAATTTTGACTCATAGCAACCCTATAGGACAGAGTAGAACTGCCCCATACGGTTTCCAAGGAGCAGCTTGTGGATTCAATCTGCTGTCCTTTTGGTTAGCGGCCATAGCTCTCAACCACTGTGCCAGCAGGGCTCCACATATACAGACATGCAGATTTAAGATTGCAAAGAATAGCACCTTTCATATTCGTATTTTATATAGGGCATTTTTGCCTAATAAAAAGAAGATGAAATTATAGGAATCTATCTTCCGAATCACAAAATAGTACATTCCAAATTACATCATCTATATAAAAAACTTTTTTAGTTTTTTATACATAAATATAGGGGGAAACCACTGGGTTTTTGGGTTTTTATACATAAATATAAATACTACATCAAATATTTAACTAATTTATGATATCCATAAATATTTTAACTGCACATCCCAAAATATCTCAATATTTTTTTATCTTTTAAAAAGTAATGGAAACCATCAGCATATCTATGTGATAACACAAACTTACAGATCACAATATGTTTGCTCTCCTGACCCTCTAGTAGATGGAAAAACATAGACATGTCAAGTAGTACTGACTTGGCTGAAATATAATCTTTCTTCAAAATAATATAAAATTAATAATATTTTCTATTATAGCTAAGAAGAGGTTTTAGAAAATCATAACTGAGTATGACCAAAAAATTATACATGTATTCTATTTAACACATTTTATCACTTACATGATATATAGAGATCAATCGTTCCTTACTTTAGCCCTACAGTTTAGGTCATCATCATCTCTTTTTTTCCAAACAGATTGAATTAATCATTTCTGCCCATGTCTACAGAAATGGAGAGCAAGTAGGACCTATTTATACAGATACGTACAAATCTTGGCCCAGATTTAATTAGTCTAAATCTCAAACACTTAGGTTATAAACCAACACTCAGAAAGTATGAACAGAAATAATGGACAATTTGAAAATAATTCACTCAAAACAATATCAATTCAGAGAAGTATTATTATTTTTCACCCAGGCATCACATCAGTGATCCTCATTTAAGAACAAGCTCTTATATTTTGAGAATGAGAGATTCTCTAATAAAGTTTTTAAATAGATAAACATGTGGTCAGAAGTACTAATAAATTTAATCAATATATTTTAAATAGGAATTTCACTCTAGGCATATTAGCATAATCACTGCTGTGACTTAAATTCAGTTTTCCTTATACTCCAAAACTGAATGTCATAATTTAGATCTGATTTCTCAACCCAGTTTATATACTCACAGATTTATAATCTGGTATCCCCATTCTTATCAAAGTCTGGAAGAAATCTCCACAGCACCAAATGGAAGGATATGTAGGCTTAATGTCATTTGTTTTATCTAATTAGTTTAGAACATATTACTCTATAAGCATAGATTTAAAAGAAATGCCATAGTCATCTCATTATCAGAAAAAGAAAGCAAAATCTAGACTACCTTCTCATATGACGCTAGTCTTCTCCACCACAAATTGCTTTTTCCTAATCTTTTACGCATCCGATTCCTCCTCTCAGTTAACCTTTCTTCAAATCTTCATTCCTCTATGAAAATAGCTGAGTACCTGCAGCTGTGAGGCTAGCAGAGCAGGTAAAGAGCGAGGCAGGAGGAAAGAGTCAGCATGGAAGAAGCTAGTATGGAAGACTTTTCCGTGAATAAGTATTCCCAATTATCTCCCTCCATTCTCCATAAGCAGTCACCAAAATTTAAAGGACAACCCAGGGAAGGAATGTACATATTACCATTTGACACAAAGTCATATACAGAAGGTAATTCTTCCAGCACCCCTTGTCCTTTCAGAATTCCAATTTTTATAAATTACATTTGTATTTGGCTGCAAGTAATGGAAACGCCAACTCAAACTCACTTAACAATAAAGTTCGTTCATTGGCTCATATAAATGCAAGATCCAGAGCATCGGAGTTGGCTGATTGCTTGGTTCAATGACATCACACACTTGATTTGTCCACATTTTCGTGCTATTGTCTGTGATTTCAGCTTTGTCCTAAAGCTGATCACACCTCATGATGGCAGGAGGGCTACCAAGTACTCCCAGGGATTCCAGCACACCTCCAGGGAGAGAGAATATGGCTCCGCTTTCCAGAAGTTGTCTTAGAAGATTGAGGAAACTCTTTCCCAGAAATTCCTTCTTCATTTTTCCAAAGCCTTGAGTCAGTTCACACGCCCACCACAAACAAAAAATCATGGCCAGATGATGAAGCTAGCTTCTTCCAAAGTACCTGGGCTGCGTAGGGGCAGGGATAGTGGTGGTGTCATGGATACTCAAACAAAAATCAGATCATCTCCAACAAAACAAAGATTGAAGTTTGGGAGAAAGCCAAAATGCCTTGTACACTGTTGCTTCTCAAGGCTTAGAGCTCAAGTTCACCTCTTCCATAAAATTCTTATATTTAAGGTATTACAGCAAGGGGACTCATTCCGCTGCAATTTCTAGATGTCAATATTGAAGATCATCTAATAAAGTTTGGCTGTTTTATTTAAACATGTGCCCCTAAGTAACATAACTGCATTGTTAAACATTGGAAATGTTCCAAATGGAAATTAAGCTCTGACTTACGCTGGCATAGTGAGAAAATCAACTGCATGATATTAAGAAATTGATTTACAATTCACCAGAAACTACTGTCCTTCCTCCTCTGTTCTCAGTTTAAAAAAAAAAAAAAAAAGAACTTGGACAGGAACACTCTATTATACCTTTGCAGAGTTGATTATCATACTGAAAACAGCAATAGAATATGCTTAGTAAATAAAGATCATGGAAAATTGCAATGTGGCTTGTGTCCTAAATAAGAATTATATGAAGACAATTTACAGCATAATGAGGTTTCATTTAAAGAATGTACTTAGTTCAAAAACAATAGGTGGCAAAGGACTATGTGTAAAATCCAATTATGAGAGTATTAGGCACTTACAACTTCATATTTGCAATTTTTTTATAATCACTGTATTATCATTAGCATAAGATGTGTAATGGTATGTGCCAGATAAGCTATTTTATATTTTGCTTAATGTTTCCATTAATGAATAAAAATATAATAAACAGCATTTCAGTTAAAACTGCATTTTGAACAATATTAATTACCAAGTGTTGCAAGAATCTGTAAAATTGGAGGAACTAGAAAACAGGAGGGTTACAGATACTGGAAATGGAGACATTAAAAAAAATAAATTCATGGTAGAAAATTCACATACTCCCTAGAAAGAAGAGAGCATGAGGTAACAGATACATAGGGACATCTTATGGATCATAAATAGATAAGCTTAAAAGAACAGAGCAGATCAAGCAAAAATCCCAATATTACTAGAGGACCGATCTCTAGTGAGAGGAAACGTTTTAGCACAAATCTCCCAGTTGCAGAGACGGTCACAAATCTAAGACCTCCTGACTCCCAGTCCAGTGCTTCTTCAATAAACCATGAACCAAGACAAATTGGTATAAGCAGAAATCATTATTCTTGGCAATTCAGATGGACAACAAAATCACACTTCCTAGGATAAAGTCTATGGTGGATAACAAAACATGATAGCTAAAAAATAAAGATGACTACTTCTGTACTTGAAGAATTATAGTATTTCTCTTTCCACTGGTAATGGCCTGTCTGTAAGACCAGCGGAGTGTGAAATATTGAGTCAAGCCAGTTATTTCATATTAAAGTGATATACTCACAGGAAAAATAACTTTAATTTTACTGATGTCAGTCAAATTGACTTATATCGGTGGAAAGAAGTAATTTTGTCTAAAATCCTAAAGAATCTGGCTATGTTTCACTTTTTCAAATACTATAAGGCCAATTCAGTCACTTGAACTGGACAAGATTATGCAGATTATGCCTTTTAACAGGGAAATTCAATGTGTCAGTAGAAATCCACGTTGCACAAAACAAGCCACAAAAAAAACTGTTTGAGATCAAAGTGTGTGTATACTTACCCTCAGCAAGTTAACGATGCCAGCAGATATTTCTGCAGTAGTAAAAAAATTTGAATGAAAATAAAGGGCCAAAGAAAAAAGATTACTGGATGAAGTTCCAAATGGTGAGAAAGTATCTCAAATAAAATCAGTTTTTTGTATACCAATTTGCCCATGCTTTGATTAAGGTTATTCATTAGGTTTTCATCGGTCAATTTTTAGAAGTAGATCACCATGTCCTTCTTCCTAGTCTGTCCTAGACTGGAAGCTCCACTTAAACCTGTCCACCGTGGGTAACCCTGCTGGTATCTGAAAAACCAGTGGTACAGCTTCCAGTATCACAGCAACAGGCAAGTCACCACAGTACAACAAACTAAGAGACGAGTGGTGGCCATGGGACTAACTGCTGAACAGACCATCAATTACTCCTATGGAAGTTCATGCTGAAGTTGAAGAAAATTAATACAAGTCCACGAAAGCCAAAGTATAACCTTGAGAATATCCCATCTAAATTTAGAGACCATCTCAAGAACAGATTTGATGCATTGAATGCTAATGACTGGAGACCAGATGAACTGTGGGATGACATCAAGTACACCATTCACAAAGAAAGCAAGAGGTCATTAAAAAGACAAGGAAGGGAGGGAGGGAGGGAGGGAGGGAGGGAGGGAGGGAGGGAGGGAGGGAGGGAGGAAGGAAGGAAGGAAGGAAGGAAGGAAGGAAGGAAGGAAGGAAGGAAGGAAGGAAGGAAGGAAGGAAGGAAGGAAGGAAGAAAGAAAGAAAAGGCCAAAATGGATGTCAGAAGAGGCTCTGAAACTTGCTCTTGAATGTAGAGTAGCACAAGTGGACGGAAGAAAAGAGCTGAACAGAAGATTTCAAAGGGCGGCTCAAGAAAACTATTATAATGAAACGTGCAAAGGCATGGAGTTAGAAAACCAAAAGTGGGGAACACGCTCAACATTTCACAATCTGCAAGAACTGAAGACAAAATTCAAGCCTCCAGTCCCAGTACTGAAGGATTCTGTGGGCAAATATTGAACGACACAGGAAGCATCTAAAGAAGACGGAAGGAATACAGAGTCACTGTGCCAAAATAATTGGTCAACATTAAAGCATTTCAGGAGGTGGCATATGATTAAGAACCCATGGTAATGAAGGAAGAAGTCCAAGCTGCATTGAAGCCATTGGTGAGAAACAAGGCTCCAGGAATTGACAGAATACCAACTGTTTCAACAAACAGGTGCAGCACTGGAGGTGCTCACTCGTCTATGCCAAAAAATATGGAAGACATTTACCTGACCAATCACTGAAAGAGAGCCATATTTGTGCCCATTCCAAAGAAAGGTGATCCAACAGAATGCAGTAATTTTAGAACAGTATCATTAATATCGCACACAAGTAAAATTTTGCTGAAAATAATTCAAAAATGGTTGCAGCAATACATCAACAGGGAACTGCCAGAAATTCAAGCTGGATTCAGAAGAGGACATGGAATGAGGGCTATCATTGCTATTGTCAGATGAATCTTGGCTGAAAGCAAAGAATAGCAGAGAGATGTTTACCTGGGTTTTATTGACTACACAAAGGCATTTGACTGTGTGGGATCACATTACAGATAACATTGCGAAGAACAGGTATTCCAGAACACTTAATTGTGTTCATGCAGAAACTGCACATAGACCAAGAGGCAGTCGTTCAGAGTAAGAGGATACTGAGTGGTTTGAAATCAGAAAAAGTGTGCATCAGGTTTGTATCCTTTTACCATATTTATTGAAACTGTAAACTGAATAAATAATCCGAGAAGCCAGACCATATGAAAAAGAATGTGGCATCAGGATTGGAGGAAGACTCATTAACAACCTGCGTTATGCAGATGACACAGCTTTGCTTGCTGAAAGTGAAAAGAACTTGGAGCACTTACTGATGAAGATCAAAGACTACAGCCTTCAGTATGGACTACACCTCAACATAAAGAAAACAAAAATTCTCACAACTGGATCAATAAGCAACATCACAACAAATGGAGAAAATAATGAAGGTATCAAAGATTTCATTTTACTTAGAACCACAATCAACACCTACGGTAACAGCAGTCAAGAAATCGAATGATGCATTGCATTGGGAATATCTGCTGCAAAAGAACTCTTTAAAGTGTTCAAAAGCAAAGATGTTACTTTGAGGACTAAAGTGTGCCTGACCCAAGCCATGGTACTTTCAATTGCCTCATATGCATGTGAAAGACGGACAATGACTAAGGAAGACCAAAGAACTGATGCCTTTGAATTATGGTGTTCGCGAAGAATGTTGAATATACAATGGACTGCCAGTAAAATGAACAAATCTGTCTTGTTAGAAATACAGTCAGAATGCTCCTTAGAAGTGAGGATGGTGAGACTTCATCTCATGTACTTTGGACATGTTATCAGGAGGAACCAATCCCTGGAGAAAGACCTCATGCTTAGTGAAGTACAGGGTCAATGAAAAAGAGTAATACCCTCAACGAGATGGATTTACACAGTGGCACAACAACGGGCTCAAACATAGCAAGGTTTGTGAGGATGACAGCGGACCGGGCAGTGTTTTGATCTGTTGTACACAGGGTGTACAAGAGAACAAACTCAACAGCACCTAACAACGATTACGGTTATGTCAATGGTAAATTATGTAAATAGTAGATCATTTAAAAAAAAAAAGTTGCTTCTCCTGTTGATTCTAACTCACAGTGACCATATAGGGCATGGTAGAACTGCCCTATAGGATTTCTAAAGTTGTAACTTTTACGGAAGCAAACTGTTACATCTTTCTCACACAGAGCCGCTGGTGGGTTCGAATCACTGACCTTTTGATTAGCAGCCAAGTGCTTAACCACCACGCCACAAGGGCTCCTCACGGCTAATACAGAAAATATAAATAAAAGGTGAAGAAATTCAAAATCAATTTGAAAGATGTTCTACTTAAATTTGAAAGGTACCATTTGAAAGGTATGAGTTTCAATTACATGTGTTTATTGGGAAAATTAGGTATTTCTCTCATAGAGAAATTGTTAGTCCTGTTTAAATATCCAGAATAGAAATCATCTACTGAAAACATGATGGTGGCTAACTAGCTTACAAGCTGCAGCACAGATAGCTCATTCAAGTCTGCTTTGAAGAAACGCCACCTTTTACTCCAATTACTCACCCGTTGTGTAGGCAGAAAGACTCCAGCAGGGACAACCCTTAACCCACAAGATACCCTTTGGATGCAGCTCACAAGCTACCTTTCCTTGAGGTGAGTCTTCTATTGGAGCACAGATCCTAATGTCCAGCTTCCTATGGTTCTCCTCTGACAAAGGAGGAAGGAACGCCTATTCCCCGTCGTCTTTGTTCCTAGAATTCACTCCCAGTGCTCACACTCTCTCTGAGGAGTAGATAGAACCTTCCTGAACCTTAGCAGGCCTAGGCACACATTCTGGTCACCAAGAAAATGCATATAGTCCATGGACTTTGGGTTTCCCTTTTTTCAGTGAAATGCAATATCATTTATCAGGCCACTCTACACAGGCCTTCTCCTTAAGATATATAAACAGAAATTTATCTCACACCTTCCCTCACCCAGTATGTACACATATAAGTACATCATCAGCACTTAATATTAAACCAGTAAAAGTCAGATACGGCGAACCTTTGTGATACCGATCTCAAGGATCTCTGTTTCACTAGAACACAGGAAGCATATTATCTTCTTTAAATTTAACAATTCAATGAAATATATATATTTCCCATTGCAAAGATAAGGTTGAGAGATTAGCATAAAATGGTACAATTTAACAGGAATCAAACCAAGACTCCATCGCAGATCTTCTGTCTCAAATTGCACTTAGCAATCATTTAATATTCTAAGTTGCTTAGTAAGTTATCCTGTTCAGTCTCTTTTTCATTTTGTATCAAGATCTAGTCGTTAGCTTCTCTCCCTAGCTTTTCTTCAACCTACCTTTATTTGCCTTTTATCTCTCTGTCGTTTACTTACTTCCCTTCTTTAATTTTCTGTTAGCCAATATCCCCCTAATTTCAAAAGTATCTTTAAGTTCAAAGGGAAATTATTGTTGTTGTTATTGTTGGGTGCCGTCAGGTCAGTTCTGACTCACAGTTGACCCTATGTAGAAGAGAACAAAACACTGCCCAGTCCTGTATCATCCTCATAAGCATCATGGTTGGGCCCATTGTTGCAGCCACTGTTGTCAATCCATCTCCTTGAGGGTCTTCCTCTTTTCTGTTGATCCTCTACTTTACCAAGCATGATGTCCTTCTCCAGGACTGGTCCCTCCTGATAACATGTATAAAGTACATGAGACGTAGTCTCGCCATCCTTGCTTCTAAGGAGCATTCTGGCTGTACTCCTTCTAAGACAGATTTGTTCATTCTTTTGGCAGTCTACAGTATATTCAATATTCTTCGCCAGCATCATATTTCAAATGTGTCAATTCTTTGGTCTTCCTTATTCATTGTCCAGCTTTTGCATTTGCATGCATGTGAGGCAATTGAAAACATCATGGTTTGGATCAGGTGCAACTTAGTCTTCAAGGTGACATCTTTGCTTTTTAACACTTTAAAGAGGTCTTTTGCAGCAGATACGCCCAGTGCAGTGTGTAGTTTGATTTCCTGACTGCTGCTTCTGTGGGTGTTGATTATGGATCCAAGTAAAATGATATCCTTGACAACTTCAATCTTTTCTCCCTTTATCACGATGTTGCTTAATGGGAAATTAGGTCAAGAGAAAAAATGGTTAAGTAGCTAACAAACTGTCTTTTAGTTATGGAGGGAAAGGCAATCATAAAATGTGCAGATACGTATACTGTGGCTATAATCTCATTCCTTGCTCTTCTAACAAACATTACAGAGAGAATGTGAATAAACAAATGAGCTGAGTGAATGAGTGAGTGAATGACTAGATGGATGAATGCATGAGAGAATCTTCCTTCTCATCAAACCAGAGAAGGAGAGTTTAGGGAGAGAATAGGAAAACTGTTATACCAGTCGACTAAGAAAATTCATGGTAATCAGAAGACTCTCACAAAGGAAAGTAAAATTCTACATAAAAGAAGCTTATTGCAGAAAGTGACATCTGAAGAACTGGCTGAAATTTTTCAAGTCAAGAATTATTTGAACTTTTCTTCCAAGTGAGGAGATTCAGGGATCAAGCCAGTGTATGCATCATAATCAGATACCTCCAGTCTAGGGGAAAACAATGGTGTATACCATCTCAAAGCCTACAGTTAGGATTATTAAGTATCTCTATTTATCATTCCTTTATGTCTTATTCTAATGTATCCTGGTTGCTTCATGATGATAATTTTATATTTGTTCTTTTATATATTTTTCTCAAATTTACATAATTTCTTTAATAAGAAGAGTGATTTTATATTTACAATCATAATTGAGTTAACCATTTAACCATGCTTATGAAGAGCAAAGCTGTTTAACCAATTGTAATTTCTCTGAATTGCATACAAGGTGCCCGAGACAATGGTCTCTTGATCTCTGTCTTGTCAACTCAAGCACCCAAAATCATAGCAATGTACCATAATAAGTGTCTTAGTCATCTAGTGCAGCTACAACAGAAATATCACAAGTAGATGGCTTTAGCAAACAGAAATTTATTCTCTCACAGTTTAGGTGGCTAGAAGACTGAATTCCAGGCACTAGCTCCAGGGAAGGCTTTCTGTCTCTGTCGGCTCCAGAGAAGGTCCTTGAAATCAATCTTCCCCTAGTCTAGAAGCTTCTCAGCACAGGGACCCCTCCATTCGCAGCACTTCTTTCTTGGTGGCATGCAGTCCCTCTCCTCTCTGCTCAAATCTTTCTTTTATATCTCAAAAGAGATTGACTCAAGATATAACCTAATCCTGTAGATTCAGTCCTGCCTCATTAACATAACTGCCTCCAATACTGCCTCATTAACATCATAGAAGTTAGGATTTACAATATATAGGATAACCGTACCAGATCACAAAATGGAGTACAATCACACAATACTGCGGATCACGGTCTAGCAAACTCCGAAAAACCAAACCCATTGCCACCGAGTCGATTCCAAGCCATAGAGACCTTACAGGGCAGAGTAGAACTGCCCCACAGGGTTTCCAAGGTGCAGCTGGTAGATCCAAACTGCCGACTTTTTTGGTTAGTAGCTGAGCTCTTAGCCACTGTGCCACCAGGTCTCCACACTGACATGTATTTTGGGGGACACTATTCAATCCATGACAGTAAGCAACTAAGAAGTCTGTTGACAACTATTTTGGAGGAGTGTCAAAGTGTTTATAAGGACTACATGTTTTCAGCCACAGAGCATTTATACCCTTTCTTCTGGTGTTGCTTCAGTTTTCCTCTCAAGAAAACACTTCCCTTTAAATCTGTATGTGAAAGTGCCATATTTCAGGGGTCAGCATAGAATGCAGACCTGGCCAATCAGTGTATTACATCCTCCTTGCACAGTGACTAGTTCAGGGGTGTGTATGTCACTCATTGATCCACTCAATGACTTCTGCTGGAACTACTGGGAAAGAAACAGAGCTCATGGGTGGAAATGACTGTGAAGATAGTGTAAGGCTGGAGTTGCCATGGCTACCACATGGTGAAGGCCTGCCTGAGAAAGCACCTGCCATAAGTGAAAGCAGGATGAGACTGTAGTGAGAAACTCCAAATCCTAAGGGTACCATTTGAGTCCTCAGATCCTGCTTTTGATTACAAGATCCTATGAAGTTCCTTTATATTTGTAAACCAGAATGAGCTGAGTATCTATCACTTTTAAGCAAATAAATACTAATTGAGTGAGCTACAATTCTATCATGGTAAAAGGTTTCCAGGCATCTTCTTACGGTTCTATGCCCAATTTTCCATGGGGTTTCCACATGGTCTTGGCAAAGATCCTACACAAATTAGCAAAATATAGCATGTGATCTTTTTCTTATTCAAAATGGAAGGTTTAGAAGGGAAGACCCAGGGGCAGATTATCGAAGAGGCAAAGTAAGCATTTGCTTACCTTGCTTACCAGGTCATCTGTTGTGAACAATTTCACATTTGTTCACCACATCAAAGACTGCTTCTAGGTGTGGCTGGCATCTATCTCTCTCCCAGTCCCACAGCACCTTCATATAGAATCAAAGCCTCTTTTCAAATTCATAATCCCTGACAGGGGTAGATGACCTGGTAAGCATAGCTTTACTTGTACTTCCTTACCTATTTGTAATGAACAATTTCACATGGGATTCACCACATCTTTGTGAAATCCACGTGAAATTTTTCTCTACAGATTATCTGGTAAACAAGGTAAGCTCTGTGCTTACCTTGCCTATTGGATAATCCACCCCTGGAAAGACCCATCAGGAACTAACAGTCCAAATTGAAATTCTGAATGGTAGTTCCCATAGAAATATGATTTTAAGTGGTGGTTAGGTTCCCAGCCTGGATCCCTTCCAAACAAACAAGATTAACCCACAACAGTAAATAAGTCGTAAGAAAATACTAGTTAAAAGTCATAGTACACATACTTTTAGGGCTTTAGAAACCGCAGGTGGTTGGGAGTTCTAAACAATCGCTATACTAAGGACATTCTGAAACAGAGCCATATTTTAAGTTAGCAACCACCTGAGTCCAGGTATGAGTTGGCGTTTCAGGGAAGATTGTTTAGAGATTCTAGTTAAACATATAAAAACATGATGACAGCACTTGATGAAAAGTCGGAAGAGCTTTCCAGACCCAAAGACACTGCCTCAGCAAAGACTCTGAGATAACTTTGTAAGTGACCATAAGAGTGGTTTTCCTGGAACTCAGAAACTATCCTGGAAGAAATGGCAGATAATTTAGGAGGAATATGGGAAAGAATAGGGAGGAAATGTTGGAGTTACCTTTCCCCAAATCTCCACTACTCACCCAACTTCATGAAAAATTTTTATCCCGAGGCATTATCAAAGGTGAAAAAAGTAACGTTAGACAATTATAGTTTATTCACAAGAAAACCACTCCCATGGCAAATTACCCAGGCAATTAAAAAAAAAAAAAAAAAAAAAAACTTTTTTTAAAAGGGGAATATAAGTTTACATAAATTAGTGTAAGACAACCAGTGCCCTTTCTGGACGACTTAAACTGAATTAGAGTAAAAGAAGAAAAAAAAAAAAAGAAAGTTTCATATACCTTAGAAGCTAGAGGAAGAAATAATTAACTTTCTATCTTCAAATGTTCTTCTTAGAATTTTCCTGGTAAAAACACAGGCAGGTTTCTGAGCTGCTAAGCCAGAATTAATTTCCTCAAATAACCACAAGTTGGAAATAATAAAACACAGAACTACAATATGTCAGGTCTTTCTCATGTCACTATACACCCCGATAAGTCACGAAGACAGAGCAGTAATAGCGGAGCATCAGCCACTCGGAGATTTACTTTGAAATACAAAGATGTATAAGGTTCAGTTACGGCTTAGGCAAGCATGACACAAAACGTGAACTACTGCTGAGCAAGCTAAAGGAAGAAAATATCTGTAGAGCTCTATCAAAATGCACAGCCTCCATTATTGCTTTACCTTTCTTTGAACTTACATGTAAGTCTGAGAAGTGGATACATAACATCTAAGAAAGTAAACAGGAAAAATCCCAGAATCAAAGAACTAAAATACACTTCAAGGAACCATCTAGAATAGCTGACTCCAGGGAATACAAATAATCTATTGTTTAAAAAATACGATTCTCTTTCTTATTTTTAAAGATCTCTGAAATAAGTATACTATGAGGTCATGGGTAGCATATTCTTGGGTTTAATCACCTATAACACAGAGATGTTTTTTCTTACTCTGAACGAACATAGCTCTTGTTGCCACTTAAATTTACAGTATGCGCCCCCTCCTAACCTAATACGAAAAAGGCAACTTAAAACTTACGCTAAAGCTAGAGGTTGAAAGTATTTAACAGATACATCTTTTTATTCATAATACGACTCCAAATTTCTCTTCAAAGTCCTGAGTGCCTGAATTCTATTTCCTTCTTAGTGTTCTGAAAATGTTCATTTCTAATCAATACTGCACTGCAAATACAATGTGTTCTTTCATTATGCTCACAATTTGCAGCGTATTACAAATTGTGAATCTAAAATTCAAGGGAAAGTATGCTTCTCTGGCTAAAACGGGGAAAAAAACAGTCCCTGAGGCCTAAGTATTTCTCCTTTACAGTAAAGGCTAATATATTAAAAGAGCTTCTTGATGCTAATGTATCTTGTGGTTTGAGTTCTGTAAAAGAAAAAACTGACAACTAACTTAATAAAACAGTTCTGAATGCATACATCAGGTGCTCACTCTCTAACAGCTCTCCCACTTGCAATATCAGAATCAGCTCTGCGGCTTTGGAGAAGTCACTAAGCTTTCCTGGGCTTCTATTTTTATTGTTTATGTGAGTTGGCGGAACTAAAGATGGCCTCAAGGGCCCCTTTCATTTTCAGTGGGTCAATAGCGGATAAAAGATTGTACCTGCAGAAAAACCAATCAGATGCAGATGGAACCCTTAGAGATAAAGCATGGGTGAAAACATTGTGTTGTTGTTGTTGCTAGTTGTGGCTTAGCAGATTCTGACTAACAATGATCCCATGTGTAAAGAGTAGAACTGCTCCATAGGGTCTTCCAGGCTGTGAACTTTCAGAAGCAGATTGCCAGGCCTGTCTCCAGAGGCACCTCTGGGTGAGTTCGAACCTCCAACCTTTCATCTAGTAGTTAAGTGCTTAACTGTTTGTACCACCCCGGGACTCCCAGAAATAACCATAAAAAAAAAAAAAGGTAAGAAAAATCCTAGACTTCTGAAAAGAGAGGTAGAGGTAAAATCTAATGTTGGAAGAAATTATTCTGTGCTGGGCAAACTCAGAAAGTTTCTGTGGAGGAGGTGGCATTTGAGCTAAACCTTACAGGACTTGAACAAGTCGTGTCTGGGGACCAGTGTTCCAGGAGGCGCCATAAAAGTGTGAGGTGCAGATGAGGAACACCAAGTAATTACGTTTGGCGACAGCCATATGGTACACGAAAGTGAGCACAAAAAAGAAAAAACAAGAAGAGAGGGCAGATGCGGCAAATTATCATGAAACTACTTGAATGGACTTCATTTATATAGCAGTGGGGAACCACTGAGGATTTTCTGAACAGTGAAGGGCAAAATCAGAGCTGTGTTCTAGGAAGGTTATCTGAGGTCCCAGTATATGATCGAATAGGGAAAGAGTACAACCAAAACAGTGAATAAATGCTTGAACTTGGGATAATACATTAAAAAAGTGAAGAAGGCAGATTTATGAGAAAGTGAGGGTCAGCACAAGGGTCAGGGTTAAGCATCTGAGTGGACTTAGGAGGCAAGAAAGGAAAGTGCTCAACATGGCTACCTGACAGGGTGGAAGGTGAGGTTTTATGAAGATTAAATTCTAGTACTTATCAGATTCCTGACGTGGAGTCAACGCAGCAAGAGGGAAATCCAAGGTCGTCCCAAACAGATCTGATAACTAACACTTATAGGAGGAGGCAGGTCTCCTGAGCTTTCCCTGGTCCAAGATCACACTGCATAGGCTCCGTATCTTCCGTAATGGTCCAAAACCTAAGACAATGAACTTAATCCCCAGTCATTTAAACTGTGGGCATAGAAGTGGAAACCACCAAACGGGCCTGGCAATCAGAAACCTACGAGAACACTGACAGACCACATAAGCTGTCACCTTTTATTCTAATGGAACCATATTGAAAAGATTCTTGGCCTCAGCTGTTCTAATTTCCACTTTTTCTCTGGTCTCCCTCTTATCTCTTCTCATATTACCAAAACCCTAAAAATTATTTAAGGCCTCATTAAATCACTACATTTTCTATTGTGAATTCTCTACTTTCTTTGACCCCACGGGTTTCTCCTTTTTCTAAACTATCTGCACTTAAAATTATAACCACACCCTGATACAACACCTTTAATTACATTTCCTGTTTACTTATTGCTCATGTGTGTTAGATTTGTATTCCCATATCTCAGTGGGGGTAATATCAGCCCTAAGGTGGTGAAAGTTGGTTCTTGGGGAACAAAAGAAATTTTTGATATTACGATGGTTTCTGACCTTCCAAAGCACCATATTATATAAATAGATGCACAGTATATCCGTGGGGGTTGCTATTAGGAAAAAAAAGTCAAAGCAGCTTCTTAGCTGGGGCAGTAATGAGGAAAGTATGGAGAAACAGTATTATATAAACTGTAAGTTCTGACATGGCTCTTTTACCCTCCTATCAAACCCTGGTAGCATAGTGGTTAAGAGCTACGGCTGCTAACCAAAAGGTCAGCAGTCTGAATCCACCAGGTGCTCTATGGAAACCGTATGGAGCAGTTGTACTCTGTCCTATAGGGTCGCTATGAGTCGGAATCAACTCGACAGCAACGGGTTTGGTGTTTTTTTGTTTGATTTTTGTTTTTATCATCTCCATCATGCTTAGCACAGAGCTGGACACGTGGTAAGTGCTGAAAAAAAATGAGATGGATCAACTCTCGTACCTCAGTCACCATAACACAACCAAGGCAGAGAATGAAGAAGTTAGGAAAACGTAACCCAAAATTGGGTCTCACAGTCAATACCGTCCCAGAGCAGGACCAAAGAAACAAAGTCGCTGTTCATTTGGAGATCAGTTCACTGACCTTCAACTAAAGCAAGACGGTATTCAGACTAAGAAAAGTGGTGCTCTGAAGGATTGAGGGAAATTGGAAGGTAGAGTGAAAAGTGCTTTCCCAGGGACTTCTGATAACAACGCTCTAAACAGAAGAGACGTTCAGTAAACATTCGCTAAACTAGTACAAATACCAGTTTGTCTGTATCCACACCATAATGAATTCAATTTAAAAGAACTTTGCTCCCAGATGAATTTTTAATCAAGGCAGCCCAGTATATTCAAGGGGCAGAACAAAGCATCCTCACTAGTATACAAGCTAATGAGGACGTTAAGGTAACTAATGATCTCAGAGGGAGGATTATGTATGTATGAACTCCTGAAAGATAAAACTAGCCTATTGTGAATTTTATTTTTAATCGAAATGAAGTGAAAATTGCACTGTTAGAGGGTGGAAGACACAGTGAGCTAACAATAGCTATCTACCAAGAGAAACCTGTTTTAGCATAGAAATAGATGTTTCAGAAACTCGTTTAAATAATACCAGTATCTGGCAAGCCATGCCATTCACAATAGCTTCTCTGAAGAGATTCAAGACCATAAAAACCAAGCCCACCGTAGAGGAGTCGATTTCGACTCACAGTGACCCTATAGGACAGAGCAGAACTGCCCCATAGGGTTTCCTAGGCTGCAGTCTTTACAGAAGTGGACTGCCACATCTTTTTCCCATGGAGCAGCTGGTGGGTTTGAACCTCTTGCCTTTTAGTTAGCAGCTGAGCACTTTAATGACTGCACCACCAGGACTCCTTGAAAAGATTCGATGTTGAGGTGAAATTCAAGAGCAGCACATCCTTTCAGCATCTTGCAATTGCTAAGACTCATTTTCCTTAATTTAATGTACACACATTCTCTATTTCTACTAATTATGAAAAGAGTTAGAGCCTGTAGATTTTTCCGTAAGACTAGGACCCGTGGGATCTTATAAAAAAAATCCCAATCTTCCTCAGTTTCCCTTTGCTAAGTAATAATGTATATTTGGAGATCAAGCTTATGAAATGCTTTAATGTATTCAAATTATTTCCTCATGGAGATGTCTTTTTTTAATAATATTTTCTTAAACTGCTTCATTAATTCAATAAAGTTATATTAATAATGGTTACTGTTTAATGGCTGATTACTATGGGCCAAAACTATGCATATTAAGAACCAAACATGTGCCCAGAATTCTGTGAAATGAGAATAAAATATTCAGAAGACATGGAGTACAATTTCATTCCAGTTACAATTTATTCGGGTAGGAGGATATATGGAGAAGCAAGAAATTAAAAGAACTGTTTGGAGAGGGGTTAATCTGGAAAGGATTCATGGAAGTCACAAATCCTGATCTTTCTTTGATAGAATATTAGGCTTCAGAAGGGCAGCAAGAAGATGGGGGAGATGTTCCAGGAATGGCATGCGGCATAAACAAAGCAAGCAAGGGAGGCAAGCAGCATATCTAAGAGGGTAGAAGGAAAGGGATACAGGCTTTGTTAAAGCAACAGAAAGAAATAGCATCATTTAAGAAAGGTGAGATGGCTCCTGGATACGCCACTAACTCAGAACTGAAGCCCCTCCCAAAGTCCACCTTTCAGCCAAAGATTAGAGAAGCCCATAACGCAAACATCCACAAACGTGAGGAATGTGCTGCTTAGTTCAATCAAGCATATGAGACCAAACGGGCAACACTTGACCAAAAGCAAAGACTGAGAAGGTAGGAAGGGATAGGAAAATTGGACAAATGGACATGGGGAACCCAGGGTGAAAAGGGGGAGAGTGCTGACACATTGAGAGGACTTCAATGAATGTCACAAAACAATCTATGTATAAATTTTTAACAAGAAACTAATTTGCACTGTAAACTTTCACCTGAAGAACAATAAAATTTAAAAAAAAGGTAGGACCAATTAATTTCAGCCCCATTCTCAAAATGCACACACCAACACACACACACACACACACACACACACATCTCTACTGCGGACATCCACCTAGGCACCTTGTCACATGTGTCTCAAGCTCCCAGAGCACAGATGTACGTCCCTGCACAGCTGGTGGTTAAGGTCTTGATCTTGGGCAGGTGCAGGCTGCTCCACTGGTGAGAGGTGGGTCTGGGTCCTCTGCAGGATTACAAACAGTCCCAATATGTAGGTGATTCCTATTTCCTAGTCAACACTAAGCAAACATTCTATAAGCTCTTGGCTAAGCCTCTCCATTAAACAGGTTTCTTGACTTTAAAGAAAACACTTTCTCTCCGAACACCCTTAAGACAAACTTGAACAACTCAGTAACTTTATAAAATTCTGTCACACAAAAATCTTCACACGGGTTCAGCAGCCTTTGTAGGTTCTCAAGCACAAGAACAACCTAATGAGATTTTTAGAAGATCAATCTGGCAGTGTTGTATAGATGAGATTAGGGCAAGGAGACACAAAGAACAGTGTAAGAGAATTTTCTTTAAAAAGTGGGCCTATGTTATAAAAGTCTTTTAAAATGTCATCCAAAAATGTGATTTTTCTCAATATGCCTCTTCCATGTAAACATCACAGCAGCTCTAACTAAGGCAGGTAGAAATGCTTATCCAAGGAGTGTAATTACAACATTCATGCAAAATATTTAAGTCCTCTTAATAATACAAGGTGAGTTCCAGTTAACATCAACTATCTTGATCTGCATCATCAGTGAGATGCACTTTTGCAAAACCTGCTTTGTCATCCTGTGGATTTTGCTAGGTATAGAGAGCCAGCCCCAAACTAAATGTGAAGTAAGCTGGAATTGCCAATTTCCATCCTATTTTCCAACTCCCAGCTCAGCCACAGTTAGATATATCTAGTTCTATAATGACAACTCAAACCCCAAATGCCCAGCATCTTCTTTCTGCTCACCAACTCTTCAAAACCCTTTTTTCAGTACCGCTTTGCCCCTTTACCCACTGCTCACCCTCACACGCTGCCCACCCCAAGCAAGTAAAGCACACACACGCAAGTTCTCACCCCCACAGACATGCAGCGTATAACACATCAGTACTCGCTAAACATAGGCTGAAAGCAATAACCTCACTGTTACGGAGAAAGGACCTGAGAAACGAGTCCCAGCCAAGGTGGAAACACTGAGAGGAGGCTTCAAGACTTCATCTCTCTGAAGCACGTCTGCACTCTTAGGAACCAGTTAACCCAAAAGAAGGTGCTGGTTAGCGTCAGCATTTAGGCTGGTGAGGCGTACTAAGTGACAATGTGGGGCAGGGACTCGCCAAGAATTCCTTAATCTCATCCAACTGCCTCCAGTCACTTAAAATTCAAGGTCAGAAATCATGAAAAATCCAAAAGTCTAAGGAAAAATGTCTGGTGGGAAGCCTATCAATACACATTTGCAGTCAGTGCCAAGGAAATAAATGTCACTTGTTCAGCATTTGGTACCTACTACTGAAAGCCTGTTAGCCCTGAGAACGAATGTGGGTACTGCATTCAGAGGAAAAGAAGGATCCAGCTCCCGTTTGGAAAGTTTCAAAGTTGCCACAAGGAGCCCTGGTGGCACACTGGTTAAGCGCTCAGCTGCTAACCTTGGGAGAAAGATGTGGCACTCTGCTTCCATAAAGATTTACAGCCTTGGAAACCCTATGGGGCAGTTCTGCCCTGTCCTATAAGGTCACTATGAGTTGGAATTAACTTGGTGGCAATGGCTTTTGTTTTTTGGTTTTTTTTAGTTTAGAGCTAACAGATAAGAGGCTGACATACAAACAAACACATAAAAATGTGATAGGGCCCCTTCCAAAAAACCAAATCCGTTGCCTATCAAGTAGATTCTCACTCAGTGATCCCATAAGACAGAGTGGAACTGCCCCATAGGGTTTCCAAAGAGCAGCTGGTGGATTCAAACTGGAGACCTTTTTGGTTAGCAGCCATACCTCTTAACCACTAAGTTACTAGGTCTCCAGTTACTATTATAGCATTGATTAGTCTAGAAAAAAAAATACATTTTATATATATATATATATATATATATATATATATATATATATATATATATATGAAGAAGGATCCAGCAGTCTACTTGTGAAAAGCATTAGCCGGTGAAAACCTTATGAATAGCAGTGGAACATATATATATACACACCTCACATCAATAGTGGAAGGGTTAAATCAATTATAATTCATTCACACTGAACTATAATACGCTGATAACAAAACAATGAGGTAAAGGAGCTGAAGAGACATAACAACTAAATGTAATACGTGTTCCTTAACTGCATTCTGTACAAAAAGGAAAATACTGCCATAAAGGACACTGTTGGGTTAACTGACAAAATTGGAATGGGTCAATGTTAAATTTACAGTTGATACAGTTAAATTTCTAGTTGACAAGTATCGTATGATTATGTAAAGAATATCCCTGTCCTTAGAAATAACGACGCATGCCTCTTACTCTCGGACAGTTCAAGAACAATTCCTGTGTGTGTGTCTGCGTCTGTGTGTACGGAGAAGGCAGAGCGCCGGTGGCCATGAGCACAAACGATAAAGCAAATGGGTTAAAATATTAAAAATAGGGGAATCTGGGTAAAGGGTGTGTGGATGTTCTTTCCACTATTCTTTTCTTGAAAAGTTTAAGTTAGAAATTACTTCCAAATAAAAGGATTTTTAAAGAATGAAATAGATTTCTATATAGTTACATAAAAATAGATCTAGTCAGCGCATTAAGTGAAAAAAGCTAGTTGCAGAATATTGCGCAACATGACCTTGTTTATGTTAAAAAAAAAAGTATATATGGACACATATATTCAGAACGTTTATTATATTTTTATTAATTATAACATAATTATTATATATTCACATTTATTATATCATATTTATTCATTTAGATACATATTTATTCATGTAAATATACAGAAACACTAAGTCTTATGTAGAATTATAGTTAGGAAAGTTAGGAATTTGGAAGGTTAAAAGAAATTTAGCCTTGAACTATGAAATATCTGGAATCTTTCAAAATTTCTTAAAAACGATGTTTAAATTGCTTTCATTTGCTTATACTGAGATAGGAAAAAAGGAAAGATGGAGATTTTAAGAGAAAAATAACAATTTAGAATAACTCCTAGCTTTTCAATGTAGATAACTACTTGGTAGTCATACAATTCACAGGAGCAGAGAATAAAGGAAGACTCATTCATTTGAAAAACATAAAATATTTTATTTTCTATACCTACCACTTAGACGTAACCGACAGTGGTTATGTCTAAGAGGTAGGATTACGATTATTACATTCTTCCTTTTACTTTTCATAACTCTCTACATTTCTACAATGTGCTTATATTACTTTGAAAATCGAAAAAAGATGAGTTAAACAATAACAATAATTAATAAGATAATAAATCCAATGTTAACAACAAAGAATGGTTCAAAAAATGTGTCAAATGAAGGCAAAAAAATTATTGACAGAAAATGGGTTTTATTTTCACCAAGAAATAGAGAAGTATGGAGATGAAATGCTGACTTTCTCTCAGCATAGGGCAAATGTTATTTTTTTACAATAGAAAGTCCCTCAGATTTTAAATTGGGCATCATCGTAAGTCTATCATCAAAATCTACTATTTCTACCTTTCTCCAAATTTAACTACCCATGTAGGTAATCGGTGCATCCCAATCATTATGCTTCAGCATTTATAATATACCTATTATAAATGTAAACCCATAAAGGAGTAGGAAAAATACATTTAAGCATGCTCAGGGGCCAAAGAATTGCAAACAAATTCAAGATATTAATAAACTGATTTACATTTTGGTCACATTATTTCCGGCCATTACTTTTAGTTTAATCTGTTTCATATTCTATTCCTTACAGTTCTAGGAAAACCTTTCTATTTATTTCCCTTGAAATGCATCGCACATTTTCCAGCCTCCATGATGTTTCCCACATAACTTCCTTTGCCTGAAATAGCCCTTACCTTTTCTCTTCCCATCAAAATCCTACTTATTCTTTAAGGCCCTGATCAAATCCCAACTCCTCCAAGGAGTTCTCCCTTTCAGTCTTCGATAATCATCTTTTCTCCTTCAAATGCCCGTGTTCTTTACTGGCCCATCCCACCGGGAAGGGAAGACAAAAAGATGAACTAGCAATTACTTAATCCTCACAACAACCCTAGTACACATGAGAAGATGGAAGCTCAAAGAAATTAAACACAGCTTTTCAGGGATGGAGGTAAGATTATGAATTTCTGACTGACTTCTTGACTCCAACACCCATGATTCTGGATCACCCAATGCCGCACCGCTCATTCGGGACTACATTAGTTTTCGAAAGACACAAATAACCATCTTCCATGTGCCAGATCTTCAAAACTGCATTGAAAGCTCCTCCAAACAGGATCTGTGTCTAATTCACTTCTGTATATGAAAGAATACCTTCCAAGGAATTTAGACATACTAGAAATAAAATTATTTGTTGAACAATGGGATATTCTCACTTTAGGAGACATGTGAGACATGTTATTGTATGCTAACTAAAAAGGAAAGAGAATTATTTAACTAAGTATTTAAATGTCCACAATTTAGTGTCAGTTTTCTGCAAGAGACATTGTTAAGAGAATGAAAAGTACAGAGTCGGAGAAAATACTTGCAAAGCATGTATCTGACAAAGGTTTTGTATCCCGAAGGTTTATATTTTTTTAGTCTCAAAATTAAACAGGAAGATAACAAACAACCTAATGAAAAAATGGGCAAAAACTTGAACAGTCATTTCACCAAAGAAGATAAATGCATGGCAAATAAAGTCAATTTAATACCTTGATCTGCTTTAGTAACACCAAAGCTACTCTGTGCTAATGGTACTGACACTTCTAAGGAGATGGGGAATGTCTATGCTGTATTACCTAAGGCCCAAACACATTTCACAAGAAAAAATGCTACATCAAAAACCAAGGTGAAAACATAATGAAAACCCAAGAGGAAACGTTACAAAGATGAATAAACCTCTTGATCAAGCAGAACAGAACCTCATTTTCAGGTTAAAAAAAAAAAAAGACTTTTGGTGTATTTCTTTATTACCAGTTATCATTCTACTACTTTAAAAAAAAAAAAAAAGTTCCTGATTAAAATACTGCTGTAGGTAAAGAAGGGCTGTTGTTTGAGAATAAAACTAATTTCTCTCGTTTTGTGTTTTTGCTCTCCTCGTAAAACTATTTTCTTATGTGTCCTGCACCATCTTTTTTTCTCAAGTTGAGATACTTCACCTTAAGAAGGAAATGTATTTTATTGAAGGCGTAGGTTGTATCTAAACAAGGCTTCTCTCCCCTGTAAGATAAAAATATAGTTACGAGGCCTTTCACAACAACACCCGGAACTGTGTGGAACTGTCAAGGAAGACTACAGAAGTTCCACATTATTTACCCACATGATCACTGAAGACTCAGGGGCCTCTAAAACACCGGTTGGCTACAGAATACCTACAAGCTGTTGTGGGAAAAATAAAGAATTTGATTCAAGATTTGGGAAACATTTCTTTCAATACAAAGCTTCATAGTCTGCCCAGGTATTATCTGATCACCAAAGAGCTTGTTTCTAATAAATCATTACCTTATTGCTAGAAAAAATAAGTATTTGCTTAGAAGCTGTTGTTGGGAGCCACACACCCATTTGGGTGAAATCTAAATCTGCAGCAGGTCAGGCAGACCTGAAGCCATCTTCTCAAATGAACAATTCATTCCTTTTTCACTGTCTAAACTACTAAGTCACCAAATGTCCTTGTGGCTATTTTAATAACAAAAGAAAACTGAAGAGAAAGCTATTGTTCCTGGCTATAACCTGACAGAGTTCAAAACCTGTCCTCTACCCTTGTCTTAAAAATGTCAAAGAATACAAATGTTTTCTGCTTTTTACAGTTTGGGGATAACAGTTTGGTTGTAACAGGACATCCTATCTTGGCAATTCAGTTGTTGTTGTTATGTGCCATGAAGTAGATTCCAACTCACAGTGACCCTATAGGGCAGAGAAGGACTGCCCCATAGGGTTTCTAAGGAGCAGCTGGTGGATTCTAACTGCCAACCTTTGGTTAGCTGCCCAGCTCTTAACCATTGTGCCCCCAGCGGTCTGGTGATTAAGTAGTTTCCATCCTAATTAAATCTGGTAATCCTTCAAGAGACCTTTTTTATCAGCTTCATTGAGAGTGTATTTAAAAAAAAAATACAAGCTTTATGATTTTTCAAAATCATACAATTTTTCAGAAATTTAAACTGTGCAAACATGTTTTGCTGTTCAAATTTGAAATAAGTTGATAACAAAGAAAATCTCTCTGCCCATGAAAATCCTCCCCACCCTCCCCACCCACCTCTGCTCCTCCTACCACACCACAGTGATGATACCCCCTCAGAATTCTAATCATTTATTTTATATAATATTAATAATACTATAAAATTGTCCTGTGTCTCTTGCCTCTTGGTAACCTCACACTCATATCTGAGGGCACAGAAAGCATTCAACAAATGTACAAATGAGGCTATTTTAACATTTTACATTTAGGTAAGGATAGGAAGATAAAAAGCTTTCAAATATTGTGCCAGCTTCTAAACCCTGTCCAAACTCTTCCTTCTGTATCATTCTTTCAAGAATCAGATGAAAACTGTGGCTCTCCTCAGGAATATATACCTATGCTGGTAAATCAATTCAGGAGAGGTATGTGGAGCCCTAAATTATTATATTTTCTGATTTCTGTGCAGTCAACACTCCCACCTTAGGCAATTCCATGCTACCAAAGTGAAATTACGGAACTGCAGAGGTGGGAAAACAAGCCTACATTCATCTCTCTGAAGCCTGTAGGAGAAGATTCCAAAACACCACTAGGCACCAGATTAACAACACACCATCAAGAGAGAAACCGTAATGGAATATATATAGAGATACAAAAGACAAGCAACCACAACAAAAAAAAATTTAAGAATGGATGCTCTTTCCCTAGTAGAATTCGGGCAGGGTGCTAGCTGAAAAATGTTAAAGCATGGATACTGCTCTCAAGCTGGTTTTGGTCTAAGTTTGGGAAAGGAAGCAAGTGACCCTTTTTGATGAAACATTCTTTCCAGAGAAGGATCACAGCTGCAGTAAAGCATCACAACTGTCATCGAGAACTGTCCCCTCCAACAGCAATTAATACTATAACGTAGACACTCCTGTAGCAACAGGAGTAATAAACAATAATTTATCAGTGGATATATAAGTAGTGTCATGGATTGAAATTGTGTCCCCCAAAAATATCTGTCACCTTGGCTAGGTCAAGATTCCAAGAATTGTATGATTGTCTACCATTTTGTCATCTGATGTCATTTCCCTATGTGTTGTAAATCCTATCACTGTGATGTAATGAGATGGACTAGTGGCAGGTTATATTGATGAGATCTACAAGATTAGACAGTGTCTTAAGTGAATCTATTCTGGGATATAAAAGACAGAAGTGAGCAGAGAGACATGGGGACCTTACAACACCAAGAAAGAAGCACCAGGAGCACAGCATGTCCTTTGGACCCAGGGTCCCTGGGCTGAGACACTCCTTGACAACGGAAAGATTAATGAAAAGGACCTTCCTCCAGAGCCAACAGAGAAAGCCTTCCCCAGAGCTGGCACCCTGAATTCAGACTTCTAGACCACCAGATTGTGATAGAATAAATTTCTCTTTATTAAAGCCATCCACTTGTACTATTTCTGTTATAGCAGAATTTGGTACCAGGAGTGGGGTGCTGCTCAAACAGATACCTAAAACGTGGAAGCAGTTTTGAAACTGTGAATGGATAGAAGACTCAGAAGGAAGTGAGGAAAACTGTTAACACCAGAGAAGGTGAAGACGGTGAGAAACAGCAGCAGAGGACTGGCAGCAGCAGTGAACCAGCAGCAGCAGAACTAGGAAACCAGCACCAGAACTAGGAAACCAGCACCAGGCTTTGCGGGAGCTGACCCATGGAGCGAAAGAGCTGAGTGCCTCTGTGCAGGAGGCTTCCTGGCAGAGTGAGGTGCCTCTAGGCACTTATTGGTGGAGCTACAGAGTTTTGGAACACTTACCCCAGCAGGGCAGATGCAGATGTGATGCACAAAGGGCCAAGAGGCCAAGGAACACAGGAAGCCAAGCTGCCTCAGTCTCAAAAGGTATGGCCATGACCTCTGGGGTTTCAAAGGGTGGAGCCATGGTATCTGCTGTTTCTAAGGGTGGAGTCACCACTCAGATGGACTAGAATGGTGCACCTAAAGCTGAGGGATCAGAGCTGCTGTACCAGTGGGCCTGGAAGGTGCAGCTGAAGCCCAGGGCCAAGGGGCTTCCACTCAGAATTCAGAGAGTGTGACCAATAACTGGAGTCTGGAGGGCAGGGCCATTGTGTAAATGGGCTCAGAGAACACAGGATTATTTCCAAAGCCTTGAAGGTTAATGTAATGTGTTCTGCTAACTTGCTTGGTGCCTGTTATGCCTTCTTTCCTTCCATTTTCTCCCATTTGTAATAGAAATGTCTACCTTAAATCACTATACTTGTGTCACTGTACTTTGGAAGCTGATAGCTTGTGTCCTAGATTTCACAGATAAGGAAGAATTTTTGGATTTTGGACTTGGAGTTGATTTATGACTTCTGCTATGATATGATGGGGTGAATAAGTTTTACATGTGGTAAGGACATGAATTTTGGGGAACCAAAGGGTAGAATGTCATGGGTTGAATTGTGTCCCCCAAAAATATCTGTCAATTTGGCTAGGTCACGATTCCAAGTATTGCATGATTGTCTACCATTTTCTTATCTGATGTGACTTCCCTATGTGTTGTAAATCCTATCACTATGATGTAATGAGATGGATTGGTGGCCGTTATACTGATGAGATCTACAAGATTAGATAATGTCTTAAGCCAACCTCTTTCAAGATATAAAAGACAGAAGGGAACAGAGAGACACGGAGACCTCACACCACCAAGAAAGAAGCACCAGGAGCACAGCACGCCCTCTGGGCCCTGGGTCACTGAGCTGAGAAGCTCCTCGACCAGGGAAAGATTAATGACAAGGACCTTCCTCCAGAGCCGACAGAGAGAAAGCCTTCCCTGGAGCTGGTGCCCTACATTCAGACATCTAGCCTACTAGACTGTTGACAGAATAAATTTCTCTTTATTAAAGCCATCCACTTGTGGTATTTCTGTTATAGCAGTACTAGATAACCAAGACAGGTAGATACGCATGCGGAATAGGTGTGGAAGGGTGTACGGAAGTACACCCATGTGCATATATAGATTTGGCTGTGAAAATTTCTACATACATATTTGTATGTGCAGCACATATATTCATATTTATAATAGAGCCCGCGGGGGCAAAGTCATGGCAACATCCTAGACATAACCAAACACTTCAAGGGACTGAGTTACTGGGCTTAAAGGCTAAGCACCATAGTCTCACAGGATATCTAGCTCAACTGGCATAACATAATGCATAAAGACAACCGTCTACATCCTACTTTGATGAATAGTGTCTGGGGTCTGAAAAGCTTTCGAGTAGCCCATACAACCGTTGGTCTCTTTCCACAGAGCAAAGGCAAGTGAAGAAAACCAGGCCCAAGGAGACAATTAGTCCAAAGGACTAATGGACCACAGGAACCACAGCCTCCACTAGCCTAAGGCCAGAAAAACTAGATGTTGTCCAGCTACCGTTACCAATCACTCTGACCAAGATCACCATAGAAGGTCCCAGTTAAAAAAAAACCCAGTTAGAGCAGGGGAAAAAAAGGTAGAAAATAATCCAAATTTATAAAATAGATCACATTTACTGATCCAAGAGAGACTGGAAGAACTCCCAAAACTATGGCCCTCAGACACCCTTCTAACTTGGAACTGAAGCCATTCCTGGAGATCACCTTTCAGCCAAGTAACAGACAGTCCTATAAATGAACAATAAATATCCATGAGGAAAGTCCACCTTAGAACAGTCATCTATATGACACCAAAAAGGCAACATCTGCCCAAAAGCAAAGATGATAAGGCAGGAAAGCCAGATAAATGGAAATGAGGAACTCAGGGTGGTTAGTGGGGAGAGTGTTGACACACTGTAAGAATTACAACCAATGTCATGGAACAATTTGTGTATAAACTATTGAGTGGGGAACTAATTTTCTCTGTAAACCTTCATCTAAAGCACAATTTAAAGAAAACTCCATGGCACATTGTTCTACTCTGACACCCATGGGGTCATCATGACTTGAGACCAACTCAACGGCAACTGGTTTACTATTGAAGAAAATCTTTAAGCTCATCAACTCAAAAAGAAAATAAAGAATTGTCTGTCTTCGAAATCATTCATTGTTTTTTTTTAATCTATTCTTTCCTTCAAGAGATATTTCTTGAACCAGGGAATTAGCATGTTCCAGGGGGAGGCATGCAATTAACGAAGCCAGTCTGGTGCGAAGGAGGATAGTAAGACACAAGATCAGAGGGGTGAGGGATGGGACCAGGCAGAGCTGGCACAGGGCCCTACCAGCCAGCGTAAGGACTTGGGCTCTTTATCTAGGCAAAAGGGAAACCACCACAGGGCTTAAAGGACAGAGGTGACATGATCTGACTTCTATTTAATATGCAAAAATGTTTGGCAGTAAACACTTCAGCTTCCTTTCCTCTTCCTCTTTCTGTCAAGTTTCCAAGGTAAAAAAAAAAAAAAAAAAAAAGGCACTATAATCCCATGTTTTATTGTGTCTTCTGCACATTAAGAGCACACTACAGTGTTGTCTGATTTAACAAAAGGTATACAGATAACATCGATCTTCAAAGTGATTTGCTCATGTGACTTTTACAGGATTTGGAAAAACCCATTACATGCACCCCCCTGGCACATTTTTCAGTTGACATTTAAAAATTTTCTCCATAAATTTAATAGTTGCAAAGGACACGAAATCTCATATATTATACATTTGACATTCTGAAGTACAACTGTCATAACACTCTTTAAACTATATTAAATGGAATCTCAGTACCATACAAATGAGACCCACCGTCATCCACTTAAGAAGCATATGAATAAGCTCGATTTTTAACCATCTCAATTCTTCAGTTTTATCCATGAACTCCTATTTCCACCCCATCTTACCCTACAGAATTGTATCCTCGTGTAATGTAGACTTAGGCTGAAAAGACATTTCTCTCCCTCTCTCTCTCTATACATATGTGCGTGCACACACATACATATATACAGGTATGTATATATAATTGACAGTGTACTTTTTTTAATTCCCTGTGGCATTAAGATTCTAAGTGATAAAAAGACAGTCTTCTTAACTAAATTACTATTATTCTCAGAGACACATAATAGATGCAAAACTCTAAACATATTATAAATTTTGATAAGTATCAAACATAAAATTTAAGTAAGAATGTATCTTTCAATGAAATGGATAAAGTTTTTTTTTTCTAACACATTAATGTGTCCATGGATAAATATTATGTTTTTGTGAAAGGAAAGATGAGTTCAGCATCAGTAACTTTTTTTTTTTATTGTGCTTTAAGTGAAAGTTTACAAATCAAGTCAGTCTCACACAACAACTTACATACAGCTTGCTACATACTCACAATTGCCCTCCCCCTAATGAGACAGCCCACTCCCTCCCTCCACTCTCTCTTTTCATGTCCATTTCGCCAGCTTCTAACCCCCTCCACCCTCTCATCTCCCCTCCAGGCAGGAGATGCCAACATAGTCTCAAGTGTCCACCTGATCCAAGAAGCTCACTCCTCACCAGCATCCCTCTCCAACCCATTGTCCAGTCCAATCCATGTCTGAAGAGTTGGCTTCGGGAATGGTTCCTGTCCCGGGCCAACAGAAGGTCTGGGGACCATGACCACTGGGGTCCTTCTAGTCTCAGTCAGACCATTTTTAAGTCTGGTCTTTTTATGAGAATTCGGCATCTGCATCCCACTGCTCTCCTGCTCCCTCAAGGGTTCACCGATAACTTTTTTAATGGCTATAGGCACTGAGAAACTTAGATTGCATTAATAAGTAGCTAACAATGTAAGAATTTTACTATGGCAATAACCCTCAATTCTTTTCACTTCTTCGGAAATCACTGAGTATCTACCATCAAAAATATTTTTAAAGATTCACTGAAACTCTATTATATCCTCTTCCAATTTTGTTGAAAGAAACTGGAAACCAAAGATTTTTACTTAATCATTACAGTCACTAATTTTGTCAACAGCAATTCTAACACTAAGGCTGTCCTTTTTGATGTCCCTGTTTATACCCTGGAGCAATGTACCGTAATAAGATTCATGATATGATAATAAAGCCAAAAACCAAACCCAATGCCATGGAGTCGATTCCAACTCATAGCAACCCTACAGGACAGAGTAGAACTGCCCCATAGGGTTTCCAAGGCTGTAAATCTTTACGGAAGCTAACTGCCACATCTCTCTCCCTCAGAGCAGCTGGTGGGTTCAAACTGCGGACCTTTCAGTTAGCAGCCAAATGCTTTTAACCACCGCGCCACCAAGTCTCCTAATAGGATAAGAGACGCATACAATTGTTTTACAAAGCAGGAGAGAACTGACTGTAAGAAGAGGGGAGAAAAGGCTTTACCAGCATAGCTCCTCAACACTTTAATATATTTTAGGGAAAAGTACATATGAAATTTAAGATCTGGACATTAATTTCCTTAAAACTACAGGGTCCTCTGTACTCCATAAAAAAACTTTATGTGCTACTAGAAGTGCAAAGACCTTAGTCTGAAGATCACCGTATAAAATTAAGTAATAAAACAAATCCCTTTCATGCTCCAAAATGTCACGAAAGTGTATCTTTTTCATCAAGCTTTTAAAACTTAGAAAACAGTCATGAATACCTTCCTATGTGTACGATATCACAGGATTACTTCAAAACTATAAAAAAAAGACTAAACCAAGGCAAGTGAAAGAAACATTAGCATGCATTTTAATTCTCTTAGCCTTCTTGTCTCTCTCTAAGACATGTTGCCAAGGGAACAGACTAGAGGCAAACCATATTCTTTAGTATTTTTGAAGAATTAAAAAGTTTGTTTAACACTCTTTATCACCACCTGAGAGACACATTTATTAATATTTGGGGCATTTTCTTGCATGGAGAAGTTATAGGAAAGGTTTACAATCAGGGTCAAAAGGAACTTTATTAGTAAAATTATCCTTCCATTGTTGAATTTCCTAGAAAGAGCAGAGTTTTCATTATAACTTGAAGTCATACACAGCTTTACTAAATCATGCAGTAACTGTTATAAACCAAAAAACCAAACCCTTTGCCGTTGAGTTGATACCAACTCATAGCGACCCTACGGGACAGAGTAGAATAGCCCCATAGGGTTTCCAAGGAGCAGCTGGTGGACTCAAACTGCCAACCTTTTGACTAGCAGCCACAGCTCTTAACCACTGTGCCACCAGGCCTCCACCAACTGTTACAGACCTCGTAATTCTACTTTCTAAGATTGATTTGTCATGTAAAAAAAAAAAAAAATTTTTTATCTCATACCCATAATGTATCTGGGATGAGTACCTTATCTTTTGTCATATAATGGCCGATAATACAGTAAAAGCTGAAGGGGACTATAGAGAGAAGTTCAAAATGCATCCTTGAAGATGAAAACCAAAAACTAAACCCATTGCTGTCGAGTCGATTCCAACTCATAGCGACCCTAAAGGACAGAGTAGAACTGCCCCACAGGGTTTCCAAGGCTGTAAATCTTTACAGAAGTAGACGGTCACATCTTTCTCCCGCAGAGCTACTGGTGGGTTCGAACTGATGACCTTCCAGTTAGCAGACTAGCACTCTTAACACTGCACCACCAGGGCTCCCTTGAGGATAGGCTAGGTCTAAATAATATTTCTACATCTTAAAAAATGTAACAGGCATGTGATTGGTGGAAAATAAATTCTTCTGAATTAATACACTGTAAATAGCACAAATAAGGAAGAAATCAAAAATGAAAAGAATAAAATTAGCACTCAAAGATCACCTGATCTCAAGCTCTCAATTACTTTCACATATAACCTGTAATTTCAATTATTTGTCATGTTAGGATTTGAATTTTCCTTAACAGTAATTTAATCCATTTTTTTCTCAATTCTTATTTTATCAAGAATATATTTTATAGAGTATTCAAATTGTCTGGAGCATAGAAACTGACTGATAATACTCTGTTTACAAGGGGTCACCGTGATCAGAATCTATTCAATGGCAACTACCAATAACCTTAAAGTATTGATTCATGTTTTAATACTTAGGTCTACACATTTAACATTACAATATTTAGGTATGCATAAATAACTGACAGTCTAGTGAATCCAAGCATTTATTAATGTAAAATGTCATCAATTCCAGAGACATTTTTAACAGTTAACATCAATTCCAGAGGCAATCTAAAGTTTTACATGGTTTCAAAGAAGAATTCAAGCTAGAATTTTATCAAGATACTACCAGTTGGGAAAAAAAAAAAAAGATACTTTCAGTTATTGGAAGGAGCCCTGGTGGCTCAGCAGTTAAGCACTCAGCTGCTAACCCAAAGGTCTGCAGTTCCAACCCACTGGTAGTTCTGCGAGATAGGGGTGTGGCCGTCTGCTTCTGTAAAAATTCCAGCCTTGGAAACCATATGGGGCAGTTCTGCTCTGTCCTATAGGGTTGCTATGAGTTGGGATCAACTTGACGGCAACAGGTTTACCAGTTATTGGAAATTAACTGTGGTATTCCAATGAGCAGGAAACAGTACACTGCCCTCATTTTTAAATAATAGTGGTAAACATCTGCTAAATGCACTCAACTTTCTCTTTTTAACAAAATTATCACACAAAGACTGAATTATATAATTGTGGCAGAAAATTCTAACATATGCCACGAAATGATGTTGTTGTTCCCATAGCAACAACACACAGACCTTTACACCGGTTATGTTTTCTATGGCTCTACATATGCATAAACCAAAAAAAAAAAACCAAACTCATTGCCGTCGAGTCGATTCCGACTCATAGCAATCCTATAGAGCAGAGTGGAACTGCCCCATAGGGCTTCCAAGGAGCAGCGGCGGATTCAAACTATTGACCTTTTGGTTAGTAACCACAGCTCTTAACCACTGGGCCACCAGGGTTCCAAATATGTATAAGGAGATATAATAAGATAGCTAATTTAACTTCTTAACATGCCCTTTATATGTTAACCAAACATTGCATCACAGTGAATTCCCTTTTTCCTTCATGTATTAATGGTCTTATAGTTCCCCATTATTGCTGTAATCTTCATTCATAAATTTAATGTAATACTTTGGTAAAAAAAAAAGTAGCACTTCATTTTTAAGAGGGCTACAAACACTAAAAAAATTAATTTCAGCACTTAATCACAGTTGTAGTGAGTCTCAAAACACTTTCATATTTTCATTCACTGTTTGCATTTTTAAGCTATGGAATTAAAAGAAACAAACCCTGAGGTAATATCAATTATTTTCTTTAACGTTCTTTACGGTTTTTTTTTTTTTTACCCTTCTATGAGAACCATTAGAAATCAAACCTCTTTATTAACAAGTATCAAGAAATAATAAGAAAAAAATGTTTAATGGCACTTAAGCAATGGAGAAAATATAAATAAAAATTTTAAACACAAAATTCTAATAACTAATTTAATGCATTTATAAATTTAATATTATTAGGTGTACTACACCAAGCAATATACTACTTACTAACAATATGGAATGTTAATACAAAGAAGTGCCAGCAGAAATCCTTAAACAGATACATAAGTTATCCTTACTTAAAAAAAAGATTACTCAATAATAAAAGCCACAAAATTATTATATACACATATTTCCATACCTGATCTAAGACAAAGCTACAACATACTTTAAAAATCACAAGGCTCTATACAACAGAGGGAGATAACCGTTTTCCTTACGCAAAATTCCAACACAAGTGAATTTATCTTGGTATACTTTGTTATCTTGAATAATTTCAGTTCTAATACAGGGCAACTGACATGTCCTTTCTGACAATCTGAAACATTGAGAAATGGGCACTGGGAAGGAGGAAAAGGATCTGCAGTGAGCCTTGCAAAAGAAAAGGATAAAGAAAAGGAACGCTGGGTGTGAATATTCTCTGCTATATCTGTGAATAAGCAAGGGAAGCAAGAATGTCCAAGGGGGGTGGATGTCACAAAACAGTGGAAAGCATGTAACAAAAAACAGAAAAGACTCTGAAAACTGAGAGAGAAAAACATAAATCATCTGTAGCCTTTTTAGTGAACAACTAGCAGATCTATCAAAATACATATCGTGCACTTCCTTTCACAATATATGAACAAGCATATTCGCGAGTGAAATACTGTAAACAACCTAAATGGAGCACGCATGTGTCTGTTACTGGTTAAATACATTTCTCTTGCACTGTATGTTCTCCAGCAGTGTGCAGCCATTTAAAGGAATAAAGTAGATCTAAAAAAAAAAAAAAATTTCCGGAAACCCTAGTGGGGCAGTGGTTAAGAGCTACACGTACTAACCAAAAGGTCAGCTGTTCAAATCCACCAGGTGTTTCTTGGAAATTTATGAGGCAGTTCTACTCTGTCCTGTAGGGTCACTATGAGTCAGAATCGACTAGACGGCAGCAGGTTTTTACGTGTATTTACAAGGAGCCCTGGTGGCGCAGTGGTTAAGTGCTGGGCTGTTACGTGGGAGAAAAATGTGGCAGTCTACGTCCGTAAAGATTATAGCCTTGGAAACCCTAGGAGACAGTTTTATTCTGTCCTATAGGGCTGCTAAGAGTCAGAACTGACTCGATCGCAATGGGTGTATGTACTTAAACAGAAAACCGTCAATATATACTGTTCAGTGAAAAGAAGTTATATTTGCAGAATACACAATACCATTTATGTTACAGAAACCATTTGTGTGCATAAGAAAGGGTCTAGAACTGTGCATTCACTAACCACACCAGTCTCCTGAATATTTGGAAATGTGGCTAGTCCACAAGGAGATGTGCTACAAATGTAAATATACACCAGGATTTGAAGACTTAGTACAAAAAAAAAAACAGAAAAGAAGGTAAAATACCGATAATTATTATATTGATTAAAAGTTGAGATGATAATATTTAAATACATTGGCTTGAATAAAATATATTCTTAAACATAATTTCACCTGTTCACTTTTTCATTTTTTAATCTGTTGTTGTTGTTAGGTGCCACCAAGTCGATTCCAACTCATAGAGATCCCATGTACAACAGAATGAAACACTGCCTGGCCCCGCACCATCCTCACAACCGTTGCTATGTCTGAGCCCATTGTTGCAGTCACTGTGTCAATCCATCTTGTTGAGGGTCTTCTTCTTTTTTGCTGACCATCTAATTTACCAAGCATGATGTCCTTCTCCAGGGACTGTTCCCTCCTGATAACATGTCCAAAGTACCTGAGAAGAAGTCTCGCCGTCCTCGCTTCTAAGAACCATTCTGGCTATACTACTTCCAAGACAAATTTGTTCTTTTTTCTGGCAGTCCATGGTGTATTCAATATTCCTCACCAACATCATAA
The DNA here is from genome assembly GCF_030014295.1 of Loxodonta africana. Classification (NCBI taxonomy): domain Eukaryota; kingdom Metazoa; phylum Chordata; class Mammalia; order Proboscidea; family Elephantidae; genus Loxodonta; species Loxodonta africana. The sequence goes on from NC_087353.1 coordinate 6,954,140, forward strand.
TTCAAAGGTATGTTTGTTCTTCTTTATTCATTGCCCAGCTTTTGCATGCATATGAGGCGACTGAAAATACCATCGCTTGGGTCAGGCGCACCTTAGTACTCGAAGTGACAGCTTTGCTTTTTAACACTTTAGAGGTCTCTAGCAGTGGATTTGCCCAGTGCAGTACTTCATCTGATTTCCTGACTGTTGCTTCCATGGGCACTGACTGCGGATCCAAGTAAAATGAAATCCTTGGCAACTTCAATATTTTCACCATTTATCATGATATTACTTATTAGTCCAGTTGTGAGGATTTTAATGTGGCTACTAGCAAATTAAAAATTACATTCACAGTTTGTGTTATATTTCCATTGAACACTGCTGGTCTAGAAGGATATTTACCAAACTGTTAATAGCAGTATCCTCTATGGTGGGAAGTTGGATTGAAGTGGGAGGTATTTTCATTCTTTATATATTTGTTTTAATTTTATGGTAAATATAAATTACTTACATACTTTTTTAAACAAAGTGATGTTTAAAGGAAAAGAAGTTTTTCAAGACAAACTTTTTTTACCTAACACTGGGGAGGGTCCATAGAGGTAAACACAAAGTTGTGTCAAATTTCTCTAAACTCTGGGTAGTAGGGTTACAAGTTGAATAAAAATTTAATATTATGTAAAAAAAATAAATAAATTTTTTTTTTTTAATGAAGGTTACTCAAGGTTTTTTGAAGTTATTAAATATCTAAATTACCCAGATTAGACTAGTATTGAAAGCCTTTTAATTTGGGATTGAGTTATTCACGGGTTACCCCACATATATTGGATATGAAACAATTAACATTTGTTGTTATCATTGCATGCCGTCGAGTAGATTGAGACTCATAGCAACCCTACATAACAGAGTAAAACTGCCCCCACAGGGTTTCCTAGACTGCAATCTTTCCTGGAGCAGACTGCCAGGTCCTTTCTCCCACAGAGCTGTTGGTGACCAAGGACCTTTTGATTTGCAGCTGAGCGCTTAACTACTGTACCACCAGGGCTCCTTGTAATACATCTAGCAGATCCTTTTTAACCCCTGAAAATTTTTTTTTTTATTTATAGGGTCCACTATGAGTCTCAAATGACTCAACGGCAATGGGTTTGGTTTTTTCGGTTTGGTACTGAGAGCACAGGAACTTTAGATAAAGGGGATATTTTACAAAAAGCAAGGGTGTCCCGAAGGTGTTTTTTCTCTACTTAACAAGGGATACCTATCTAACTTTCCTATGAAATTTACTTTAATCTAGGTGCTAGCAGAGGCCTCTCAACATCTTTTACCAAAAAGCATTTGCAAAATATGTTTGCATTTACAAAATTAAACTTTTGAGTTTTCAGCATTTGTACACAATTCTTAGAGGTATCTGCAACTGAATATGGCTAGAAAAGTAAAAATACACATGAAACAGTCTAGAGTTCACGGAATTTTAAGCCATCACAGACATAAATTACGTATTTCGTAATTACTACTCAGTTCTGACACCAGCCTAAGAGGAGAACCAGTAGCACAACTACAAAATGAAGGAAGAACAAGATCAAAATCAGTCCAGCAGTCAAGTAATAAAAGAACAGCATGATTAAACTTGTACACTCTTATGTGCTGGGTACAGATAACCCCTTAGTGCCTCTTCTAAAAATACTTTTGTTTACTTTTCCAAGTCCCAATATAAAAAGCTCACCTAAAGGTCATATTTCTTAAAGATACCTGCACTCACCTAAAGGACACCAGGTAAACACGCCTTACAGAAAACTGACCCAAACTTTAATTTGGGTGTGAGAGCCCTTATGTAACCATTCATAAAAATTATACTTTCTAAAAATCAGGCTTATGAGTGAAATGTTATGTCCTATCACGGACAAGAAAAATATAAATCATGATACAATCGTATGCTATCTTGACCCAGTAACTAAAAGCCGCCCGGCTCTACTAACTGCCTATACACAGCATATGTTCAGAATGCAAATATTATGCATTTAACTTATCGAAAATTTTGGTGTTCAGCATAGCCGACTTAGTAAGTAAATCTTGTGGCCAATATAAGAACACCAATATAGGAAAAGAGGGGCATCATCAAGTCTTCACAGTCAAAACGAACTCAGAGTTGCACGCTCGGAAATTTTGAAGAGCCCACAGAAATTGCTCCGGGAAACACCAAGTGAATTACAGAAATCGACCAAGGAAGGGAATATGATGTTAGATTTTGGCAGCCATATGAAACGGAAGAACATATGGCTTTCTCCGGTGAACAACATATATCTTCAGTCTCAAAATTCAATTTCTCTAAGGAAAAAAGCCTTTCGGTCATCAGTCAGAAGGTCTTAAGTCACGGACAAATTGACATAATTTAAACCCATAATTAAATAAGTCAGAAGTGTAACCTACTCCTCTGGGTGAGGAAGCAGAGAACACTAAAGGGAAAGTGATTATCCTGCAACCGACCTTTTCTTTATACACACACCATGGTTCTCAGCACACAATACACAAGCTTTAATTCAAGACACCAGTGCTAGATAGCCACCATGAAGTCCAAGACTCTAGAAGAATTTTAACAGCCCTATGCCTTGGAAATTCATTCAAATAAGGAGGAATAACATGTTTCTTCTCTTCAAGAACATACAAAATTATGTAATAAGACAATTTAGACAAGGTCTTGAAGGGACCAGTAGGAAACTGACATGTAAGCATTATGATGATGATGATGATGATGATGATTACTCGTCTTACAAATATCTTTCCCTCAGTGCTTTACTATTCTAAACACTGAGAAAACCCTGCCCGTGCAGCTCTGCACTGATGCCTCTGATCGGCACAGATACCTGCTGCCGAACGATGAAGCACCTGTCAGTACAGCTGTGTGTCGCTGGTAAGGTTTTGACTACGTCCACTGTATTTTCTGTAACACATCCAAGGAAGCTGCCAGTGGAACCTGTTGACGCATCGAATATAGTTCTCCTGCCATTTAGTTGTCATTTTTGATGTGAAGAATTGACTGACTCTAACAGGTTCACGTTCCTAGAAAAATACCGAGTGGGAGCGAAAGCCTTTTTGTTGTTCCTGATATGAACTATTCCCTAACTCATGATGGCTATGCAGACGTTGCTCACAAACTGGAATTTAAAGCTTCATCTAAAACATGTCAAAGCCCAATACATTTCCCCCCAGATGTCTGTAAATCATCAAGCATTCTAAAATAATATTAACCTAAATTTGCTCCTCTATCCTTTCCCAAACTTCATGAAAGATTCATTAAAATAAGCTTATAAATATATAGATAGACAAATAATACTGAAATGTAAACATTTACAGGGGTTATATATTATTTCATTTCACTAAACAAATTATGTTACATTTTTCCTGTATTTTTGAGTTAATATATATGTTTACTGAGTCAACCAAAGCTTTCCTTGTAGGGCATTCCACTTTATGACTGATTATACTACCAATGGCGGTTAAATAAGTCCCTTTTTAGCATTTTTCTGCTGGATAGCAAAGTGGAAATTCAAGAAGCCAGTATTTCTTCACTGCTGAGATCCAACACCACAAGTCTTCATTTATTAGTTTCTTAACTTCCTATTTACTGCTTGGAGTGAAAATTTTCTGTTTCTCATTATTTATTAACCTTAAAAAAAGTTTTTGTGCTAATGTTCATTCTCCAGAGGGTCTAGCTGATAACACTTGCCATCACCACCATTTACGGAACACCAATGGCATGCTAGACACCATGCCTCCCCATCCATGCACCATCTCACTTAGTACTCAAAACAATCTTTTGGTACCACCGTCATTTCACAAACGCAAAAGCTGAAGCGAAGAGGGATCAAGCAGCATCCCAGTGTTACAGGGCTCTGGGTGGAAGCGTCAACATGCAAACCTGAGTCTATCTTGCTGGGAGCTAGTGCTCGTCAGCTCCATACAAAACATTTTCCCTCCCATCCAAAACCTATAGCTCACCAAATAAATATTTTTACTGAATTTTATCTTTTTAAATCACTCCAATTTTAAATCTCAGGTTTCCAAATAGACACAGCTTTTACATGTTTAGTGGTACTGTTGTTTAAGATAATGTATGGACTTAAGAAGAGGCTACTGTATACCGAAATTATCAAAACATTTCCTTTCTGGCTTCACAAATAAGTCATAAATCTACCAAGAAAACTATAGACATTAAAAAAAAAACTAATAAAAGTAACAGTTAATTTGCTTGAGAGACTGTTATAGTAAATATCTATGATGTTACTATGATTAAAGTGATTCAGAAAGAAGGTCCACAGAGAAGCTAACAAAAAGCAGTAGTCAGTAGTTTTCAGTGTCCGTCTACAAAGTGTGCACGTGGCAGTACCTGCTTCAGTAGCTTTATTCAGCGCGTTTACGAAGCAAATGTACACACCATCCTCCCTAAGCCGAGTGACAGTCAAAGAAGTTCATGTGCTTAATTCAAACAGGCCAATGAGTGACAGAGTGCTACACCTTCATTTCCTCCATTATGTCCCCAAAGCAAGAAGGAAATTATGGAAAAAAAATTCGAGCTCTAAAAGGGAATTAGCATCTTTTCTTCAGTTTTATTATGTCCACTTGGCATCACCTTACTTATAAATCAGACATGTATGATTTTTCCAAATCAATGGTTTTCATTATTTCTTAAATTCCAAAATTCAGTTTAAATGTCTATATAAGGCAGTAACGTATCACAGAGCACAAAAGAAACATTCTATCATAATAAATTTCTTCTAGATGATCCAATTTACAGAATTTGATTTTTTAAAAAATCTTATTATCGATCGCTAATATGTAAACTAATCAGACAGCTCCCCACAAAGTTCTTCTGCTGTGTTTACAGATATTTAAATATTCTCATATTTAGGAAACCTTGGTGCCATAATTGTTAAGAGCCACAGCTTCTAACCAAAAGGTCGGCAGTTCAAATTCACCAGCTGCTCCCTGAAAACCTTATGAGGCAGTTCTACTCTGTCCTATAGGTCACTTTGAGCTGGAATCTGCTCAAACGCAACGGGTTTGGTTTGGTTTTTGGTATATTCTAAGGATATCCTTAAAAACATTTGTGGGTTTTTTTTTTGTTTGTTTGTTTGTTTTTTAACCTGTCTCCCTTTGCCTTCAGGAGTAGTGCATAAACTCCGTACACATTAAACATTAACTGACCAATGAACGGTGCCTGTGTATTTCCACAGTCCTTAAGCTATCTGGCCTTATGTCTCAAACGATGCTTTAACATCGTGGCATTTCCTTGTTTTATTTCCTTGCTAGTGATGGAAACGACTGACAAAGGAGAATCATGAAGAGTCAGGCAGTACGTAAGGAGCGTGTACCAGGAGTAGACCAGGGTTTCAGGCCTTGGTAGACATAAAAGGTCTTTTGGAAATAAGTTGTTGTTGTTGTTGTTAGGAGCCACTAAGTCGTTTCTGACTCACAGCAACCCCACGTACAACAGAACAAGACACTGCCCAGTCCTGTACCATCCTCACAATCATTGTTATGTTTGCGCCCACTGTTGCAGCCCCTGTGTCAGTCCATCTCGTTGAGAGTCTTCCTCTTTTTTGACGACCCACTACTCTACCAAGTATGACATCCTTCTCCAGGGACTGGAGAAATACATCGTTCACATATATGAACACCAATTAAAAAAAAAAAATTAACAGTGATGGCACCTGAGCAAGTTCTCTTTCTTAGAAGGAAAGTGCTTGAGGCGCCTTATTACCCGGAGTCTCAGAACCAGGATTTGACTTTCCATTGGCACCTGATACAGTGCCAGTTATAACTCCAAAGGAAGAAAGCCATGCATCAACTGAACCACTTACATCTGGATGTTCCTTAGCTACTGTCTACCCCATTTCACACTTTACGACTCTACACCATTCAATTTACTCAGGGTACAAAATGATACAGCTCATAAATAAATAGTTCTCAAACTGCTTTACGATGAAGCTTCAGGACGAACAAGGTGTCCATTCCAGACTACATTTGTCAAACTGTTGGAAAGCTGGGAGCAGTCTTCAGGATGATGCACTTCTTTGGAGCTTGACTTTGGGAGGACTGAATTTGGTCTTTCAAAGAATGAATACTGTTGTCTGTAAGACTGAAAGGTCTCCCTTAACAATTTGCAACGACTGCTCCAGAACCTCATGCATGGTACTCCTCACACAAGGGGAATGTTCATCTGAAAACGCTTTGCTTCATATCGCAACAAACAGTAAACTTAACACATACAGATAAAAGACTGAGACGCAAGGTGATAACGAATCCATTATCAGAATATATTTGCTGCACTAATTCAGGTCGCCCCAGAGTTCAATTCTGTAGATGATTAGAAAGATTGATCAGGCTGATTGCAAGAGCTGCTACAGCTCAGTTAGAGAACGGTCTCCTGCGTGACCACAACTTTCAGAGGCAGGAGTGCTCACAAGCCACAGGAGTCCAGCCCACGCGCAGGGCTAATCAGCTACCTAGGAAAGGCTTTAGAGGACAATGTTATACACACCAGTTCTTGGGTGTGTGTGTGTGTGTATGTGTGTGTATACACTCACACCACTCACATACTTGCACATGTGGTATAGGTAGGGAGGAATAGGAAGGCAAGAAGGCTGGCATGTATTTCTTCCCCTATAAGTCTCCCTTCTAAGCTTCTCAGGTTCTTCAGCTCTCACAAACATGGCACAGGTCCACCATCCTTTCATTCAACAATTCCAAAATTAAAAAGTTCTGAAAATCAAAAGTGTGTTGCCAACCCATGTGGCAGCTGAGCCCGACTCTTCCACAATTCAGTTAGAGGAAAAACATGGCCTGAAACTGATGTGAAGTGATTTACCCTTTCCTTTCCCCACCTAGTATGAATATTCCTGTTTCACGTCACAAACATTATTGTGTTTGATAATAGGACATTGCCACAGAGCTCATGATAGATACGACATGTGTGTATTTTATTAGCTGAAATGCAAGTTGCCTTTGAGAGGATAATTTAAGACTTCCCTGGCCATTATTTTAAAAATAGCAGCCACACACTCTCCGAATCCCGTCCCTGACTCTTCTTTCTATGTTTAACACCTATCCTTGCTTAATGCCATCCAAAAAACCAAACCAAATCCAGTGCCATCGAGTCGACTGCAACTCATAGCATCATAAACATGTATTAATTTCTTTATATGCCTGTACATTCCAGCAGAACATAGATACCACAAGAACGGGAACTGTGTTTAGTTTTAGGTTGTATTCCCAGGATTTAGTGCCAAGCACACGGTAGCACTTAAAAACTATCTATTGATTAAATTTAATTTAAGCCAGTGATTAAAAATTTGAAGTTGGCTTACAGTATATGCTACAAAAAGAGAAGATATAATATAGGAATAGAATGTTCCCATGAAAACGAATATCATTTTGAACCAGAAAAACTGCATTTGTGTTCTGGTTCTACCAATTTCACCTGTGTGCCCCAGGAATATCACATCATCTCCTTGATCCTCAGGTTATTTACTTGCAAAGTGGACACAGCAATTGACATCACACAGCTGTGAAGAAGGCATGAGAAAATGTAAGTAAAGAAATTTTGAGTTCTAAAGCACCACAAAAATATCATTACAGTTGTGTTGTTGTATAGTTAGATAGTAACGTCAGCTTTTCAGAGTCTCTGGTGTTTATTTAAAAAAAAAAAAAACTGAGTCATTTCTAGTGGCCCTTTCTAATTTCATAGCCTATAAGCTTATGCTTTCATGACAATGCAACCCAGCATTTCCAAAATCAAAGCTACCCAAACGAATGGGGGAGAAGATGTAAGACAGGGAAAGGTGAAATCCTAAAAATGAAAGGGTAGACTTAGGACAGCCACAAAAAGGTGTGAACGGCAAAGAGAAGAAAGCAATGGGCAAAAGGCTGACGTGCTAACATAGAAGTCTCAATAAAGGAAAGCCTGGCTTAGCCACGTGATCATGAGTCACTCTAACACCCACGGTCCTTTACATCCATGCAGAAATTCGGTTCCATTGTTTAACAAAAATCAGGGAGAAAACGGTATTTTATTTAGATAATCTGTTTAATGTCTTCTCTGATAAAATACTCACAATTCTTAAAAGAGAAAAGGCATCTGATATCTATAGCGTTCCTGCAAAGCCAGAGGTACACATCACCAGTACAGGAACACACGAGTTTCGTTTGTAAAAAAAAAAAAAAAACCTGAATTAGAGGTTTGTGGAAACTACTGTTTAAAATGATTTCACTACTATCTGATCGAAAATATGTAAAACCTTAGTAAGAGACAAGAGAAATTTAGAATCTTAGGAAGAAGGCTGAGGCAGGCTTTAGAATGCAAAACCAGCTTCTTCATATTAGCCAAGTCCTGACAGAATGTTAATTAACCATCCAGTAGAAAAGAAGAACAAAGGAGCAGAGCGAAAAACCAGAAAAGAAGGGGGCATCCTAGCAGGGTTAATGCAATCGCCCCAGCAGTGATGATTTGATAGGAAGTCAAGTGAACAGGAGACCCTGCTTTAACCAACGAACAAGGTATTCTCTCAAATATTTACTCAAGTAATAGGAAACACACCTGAGAAAGATTTGCAGGCTTGAAGCACCTAGCACATATGATGCTTTTCAAACGTAGGCGCTGAATCTTTTTTTCTTTTTTACATCTATAGAGTGGAAAACAGCAATGACAGACCGAAATTACCTCCAAGTACCAGTTAAAATACAAATTTTAGACAGCATTTAATAGCATGATGAAATGAGTTGGGCAACACTAGGTTAAACAAAACTTAAAAGGATTATTCACTGCAGTGATTTCCAGAGCCTTGAATTTACCAAAGTACATTACAAATTCCAGGAGGTGAACCCAATAGACATCAGCTCCTAAACACTGCTGACCATCAGCCATCTTAAAGAACAGAAGACTTGAAAATGAAAGCATTTCTTCTTTTTTTTTTCCTGACTGAGCCAGAAGTATGCACCCCTGGAATACTAACATGTACCCACATGTGATGGGTACCACAAAAACATCTAATTGCCAAAAAAAAAAAAAAAACTAAGAACCTTCACAGGACAGAAAAAAACTTTGGTGTTATCAGCTTACCCATTCTGCTACCAAGAACCCCATGACACTGGAAAATAAACGTCACTCAAACTCCTAAGCAGTTCCCCAGATAGTGAAGAGGTCGCCATTACAGAAGAGAGAGCTGGGGTGGAGAGTGAAAATACACTGACGTAACCTTCAAACCTAGTTCCTTTCAGGTCAATATCAGAACCCTAAGGTGAGGGGGGTGCAAAGGCAATTTTGTTGTTGTTAGGTGCTGTCAAGTTGGTTCTCACCTATAGCAACCCCATGTACAACAGAACAAAACACTGTCCAGTCCCGCACCATCCTCACAATCGTTATGTTTGAGCCCATTGTTGCAGCCACTTTGTCAATCTACCTCGTTGAGGGTCTTCCTCTTCTTTGCTGACCATCTATTTCACCAAGCATGATGTCCTTCCCCAGAGACTGGGGCTTCCTGATAACATACCCAAAGTAAATGAGACAAAGTCTCACCATCCTTGTTTCTAAGAAGTACTCTGGCTGCACTTCTTTCAAGACAGATTTGTTCATTTTTCTGGCAGTCCACGGTATATGCAATATTCTTCACCAGCACCATAAGTCAAAGGCATCAATTCTTCTTTGATTTTCGTTATTCATTGTCCAGGTTTTGCATGCATATGGGGCAACTGAAAACACCAGGGCTTGGGTCGGGCGCACCTCAGTCCTCAAAGTGATATCTTTGCTTTTCAACATTTTAAAGAGGTCTTCTGCTGCAAAAAAAAAATTTTTTTTTCTGCTGCAGCTTTGCCCAATGCAATACATCCTTTGACTTTCTGACTGCTGCTTCCACAGGTGCTGATTGTAGATCCAAGTAAAATGAAATCCTTGACAAGCTCAGTGTTTTCTCCATTTATCATGATGTTGCTTACTGGTCCAGTTGTGAGAATTTGTGTTTTATGTTGAGGTACAATCCACATTGAAGGCTGCAGTCTTCTTCATCAGTAAGTGCTTCAAGTCCTCTTCATTTTCAGCAAGCAAGGCTGAATATCACAAGCTGTTAATAAGCCTTCCTCCAAATCTGATGCCACATTCTTCATACAGTCCAGCTTCTCAGATTATTTCCTTAGCATACAGATTAAGTACGGTGAAAGGATACAACCCTGATGCACATCTTTCCTGATTTAAAACCATGCAATAACCCCTTGTTCTGTTTGAAAGGCTGCCTCTTGGTACACGTTCCACATAAGCACAATTAGGTGTTCTGGAATTCCCATTCTTCCCAATGCTAGCCATAATTTACTATGATCCACACGGTCGAATACCTTTGCATAGTCAAGAAAACACAGATAAACATCTTTCTGGTATTCTCTGCTTTCAGCCAAGATCCATCTAAATCAGCAATGATATCCCTTGTTCCACACTGTCTTCTGAATCCAGCTTGAACTTCTGCCAGTTTCCTGTCCATGTATTGCTGTAACTGCTTTGAATGATTTTCAGCAAAATTTTACGTGTGTGTGATATTAATGATATTACTCCATAATTTCGACATTCTCCTGGATCATTTTTCTATGAATGAGCACAGATATAGTTTTCTTGCAGTCAGCTGGCCAGAGAGCTGTCTTCTGAATTTCTTTAGAAGTTCTTTAACTTGAGAAATACCAAGCATGTTCTTCCCCTTTGGTTTTCTAACTCTAGGACTTTATATATTTCATTTTAATACTTTACTTTGTCTTCTCAAGCCTCCCTTTGAAATGTTCTGTTCGCCTCTTTTACTTCATCATTTCTTCTGTTTGCTTTGGCTACTCTACATTCAAGAGCAAGTTTCAGAGTCTCTTCTGACATCCATTTTGGTCTTTTTATTTGCTTTCCTGTCTTTTTAGTAACTTTTTGCTGTCTTCATGTATGATGTCCTTGATGTCATTCCACAATTTGTCTGGTCATTGGTGATTAGTGTTCAATGCATTAAATCTATTCCTGGCATGGACTCTAAATTCAGGTGGGAGATACCCAAGATCATACTTTGGCTCTCGTGGATTTGCTCTAATTTTCATCAGCTTCAACTTGAAGTTCCATATGAGCAATTGATTTTCTGCTCCACAGTCAGCCCCTGGCCTTGTTCTGACTGATGACATTGAGCTTCTCTATTGTCTCTTTCCACAGACATAGTCAATTTGACTCCTGTGTTTTCATCTGGCAAAGTTCACGCGTATAGTCATCTTTTATGTTGTTGAAAAAAAAGGTACTTGCAAAGAATAATTCATTGGTCTTGCAAAATTCTACCATGCAATCTCCAGCATTGTTCCTATCACTAAAGCTATATTTTCCAACCACCAATCCGTCTTCTTTATTTCCAACTTTCACATTCCAACCAAGAGTAATTATCAATGCATCTTGACTGCAGGTTTGGTCAATTTCAGACTGCAGAAGTTAGTAAAAATCTTCAATTGCCTCATCTTTGGCCTTAGTGGGTGGTTTGTAAATTGGAATGATAGTTGTATTAACTGGTCTTCCTTGTAGGGCTATGGGTATTACCCTATCACTGACAGTGCTGTACTTCACAGTAGGTCTTGAAATGTTCTTTTTGACGATGTATGTGATGTCAGTTCTCCTCAATTTGTCATTCCTGACACAGAAGACCAGAAGACTGTCTGATTCAAAATGGCCAATACTAGTCCATTCAGCTCACTAATGCCTAGGATGCACGAGAAGGCTGGATGATGAATAAAGAAGACTGAAGAAGAATTGACACCTCTGAATCGTGGTGTTGGCAAAGAATATTGAATATTCCATGGACTGCCAAAAAAATGAACAAATCTGTGTTGGAAGAAGTACATCCAGAATGCTCCTTAGAAGCAAGGATGGCGAGACGATATCTCACATACTTTGGACATGTTATCAGGAGGGCTCAGTCCCTGGAGAAAGACATCATGCTTGGTAGAGGGTCAGTAAAAATGAGGAAGACCCTCAACGAGATGGACTGACACAGTGGCTACAACAACGGGCTCAAGCATAACAACGACTGTGAGAATGGCGTAGGACCGGGCAGTGTTTCGTCCTGTTGTACATGGGGTCACAATGAGTTGGAACTGACTCGAGGGCACCTAACAACAACAACAACGCCTAGGACATCAATCTTTATGCGGCCCATTTCATTTTTGATGATTTCCAATTTTCCTAGTTTCATACTTCGTACATTTTCTGTTCTGATTACTAATGGATGTCTGCAGCTGTTTCTTCTCATTTTGAGGCATGCCACATCAGCAAATGAAGGCCCTGAAAGCTTGACTCCACCCATGATATTAAGGTTGACTCTACTCTAAGGAGGCAGCTCTTCCCCAGTCATATTTTGAGTGCCTTCCGACCTGAGGGCCTCATCTTCTGGCACTATACCAGACAATGTTCCACTGCTCTTCATAAGGTTTTTACTGGCCAATTTTCTCAGAAGTAGACCACCAGGTCCTTCTTCTCAGCCTGTCTTAGTGTGGAAGCTCCACTAGAAACCTGTCCACCACGGGTGGCCCTGCTTGTATTTGAAATACCAGGAGAACAGCTTCCAGCATCACAGCAACATGCAAGCCCCCACAATACCACAAACTGACAGACCATGGGGATAAAGGCAAAGGCAGTAATGAACAATTTCACATTAAAAGATACCTCTAGAATTTGTGCAATGAAAGAATACAAGGCAGAACTATTTTGTGATCTAGTAGCTTAAAGATGCCCCCTTTCATTTAGGGGTAATAAATGTAGAAAAATAAAAGGATACCAAAAAAAAAAAAAAAAAAAACCACCAGTGCTGTTGAGTAGATTCCGATTTACACCAGATGGAATTAAATACAGAGAAGCATTTTGCTTCAGTCTGTGGATGCTCTGGGAGACATACACAGAGAGAAATCAGGGATTGTAGCCACGGCAACCTGGGAGTCAGGAGGCCCTGAGAAAACATGCAGCTTGTGAGACACCTTCAATCAGGGAGAATGTTTTTACAGAGATGTATTTCTGGACATTAAGAGCATTCATTTTGGGTTTTGTTTTTGTTATTTATGATTTGCTATGAGCTCATAACTCTATGAGCTAATGGCTGGGGGAATACCTGATGCAAAAGAGAAGGACTACCATACACAGATAACCTGCCTTCTTGAGAAAACATATCCCTGGTCCTGTGACTCTCTAAAAGAGAGGGAATGAGAAAGGGAGAGAAATAGAAAGTAAACTCAGTCATTGTTGTTGTTGTTGGCTGCCATCAGTTGGTCCACAACTCACGGGCTTCCCATGCAAAATGGAATCAGGCTACTGCAGATTGCCAGGCCCTTCTTCCTAGTCTGTCTTAATCTGGAAGCTCTGCCGAAACCTGTCTAGCATCATAGCAACATACAAGCCTCCACTAACAGACAGGTAATAGCTGTGCATAAGGAGCACTGGCTGGGAATCAAACCCTGGTCTCCCACACGGAAGGCCAGAACTCTACCGTGAAACCACAACGGCCCATGGTAAACTCAGAGTTATATCAGACTGTATCAGCACTTCTCAGGGAGGGGGGCGTAATCCACAGGAAAAAATCGCAGTATGAATTTTAAGTGTCACGTATATCTTACACAGTCATGAAGATTTTGCCTTTTACTACAAAATATTAGAATGTTTTTCTAAATTAACTTTTTTTGCTCTTTGCTTATTTTGAATTTCTAAATATACAGTAACAATGGGTATTTTTTGTAAATAAAACATTAATGATAGTTCATTATGCTACCTTCTTCCATACTGTTCTCCTTCTATCGTGTATTTTGTACTCATCCAGCACTATGCTGTTACACAGTTCCTTATTATCCTTATTCATAAATATATTATCAATGTGTTTAAACACACATCAGTGAGATCATACGATACAAATCCTTATGCTACTTGTTCTAATTTTTACTCAACAGTGTTTTCAAGCACTACATGCAGATTGCTGACAATACTAAAACAAAAATTATTATGTCCTTGGGCAATTGTGTAAGAACTTCTTCAGGCATATACAAGGAAGTAAATTTGCCATGTGACAGGGTAAAAAGCACTTTCAACTTTACTAAACCCATTGCCACTGACTTGATTTCAACTCATAACTACTCTACAGGACAGAGTAGAACTGCCCCATAGGGTTTTGCAAGGAGCGGCTGGTGGATTCAAACTGCTGACGTTTTGGTTAGCAGCCTGAGCTCTTAACCACTGAACCACGAGCGCTCCTTCAACTTTTCCAGGTATTGATAAATTGCTCTTAAAAGTGGTTACACCAGCTACCCCTCCAATATGGGATGTGTGGGTTCCTATCTTCCCGCACGCTTACTCTATTTGGTATGCCACATTTTTACACAAATAATGCATGCCTTCTACTTTGTTTTCCAACTGAGCCCTCACCCTGCAAGGCATTTTCGTAAGCATGCTATGCTAATTTGCTTTTTTAACAGCAACATGTTAAAACACAATTGGCATACTGGCACTTATGCAAATACCTCGTGAGAGGAGGGGCAGAAGATGTGTGTTATTTGCATAAAAATACAGTAATTACGCTTTTTAATTTTTGTGGATATGATAGGTGTTAACATTTGATACCTTAATCTGTATTTTCCTAATTACCACGTTTATTGGCTATTTAGCGTCACTCATCTGTGACCTGCCTACTCATATGCTTATTTTTTTTTTCTAATTGGCTATTTCCACTTTTTGTTTCACATATCTGCATCCTCTAGGTACTACTCCTTTTAATACCTGAAGTAGTGAAAGAACATTTCGTTTCTTTGTTTCAGATATATTCCTGCTGCTCAAAATTTTTACTAAAATTGACCTTTCAAGAAAATGTGCCAAGGGCTTCCACAGCCAGAATGATGTCGTGAAAAGCTCCATGGACCTGCTTCCCAGTGAAACAAGAATGACTTACGAAGATTTTTTAATTCCCTAGAAACTGTCCTAAGGCATATGACAAAAATAAAAACATTTTTTTCAAAGCTACTAAATCTCATTGTGAAAACAGTGAGGGCCATGACCCACCTCCTCATCTCCCACGCCCGCTGCACACAGCTTGGCATAACAGAAGCTCCATTATGAGTAGGTGTGACCAAGAAGATGGGGCTCCCTCTACCCTCAGCTTTCAATTGAGGGATGTGGTATCTCACCAGGAGGAGCAGAATGCCAGTATCTGTCATCCCCCGGCTCCCAGCACACAGGCTAAATTACTGGTGAGTTCAGCAAAGAGCTCAGAAGCACCCTTTCTCAGCCCACTCCCCACTCACTGGGAAGATGTTCTAGCCCAGATGGAACAAGCCAAAAATACTGGGGCTCAGATTTACCTTGTCCCAGCTTACTCATAAAGGAGGTTCCTGTAAGCACCAGGAGAGGTAAGCCAAGAAGACCAGTGGCAACAACCCTCCCACCTTAGCACCATGCTGATAAAGCAGGGGTGTCACTTAAAAGTGGGTCACCCCTTCCCACCTCTGGAGCCACAGCTTAGGGATTTCACCCAGGAGAAGAGGCAGGTCATAAGAACAGAGAGCACCAAAGCTCCCCTCAAAGGAACTGACTGTATTTGAAGCGGAGCGTGAAGAAGCTGAAGTCTAAGGGTGCTCTAGAAAACAATGGAGATTTTCGTGGTCGGTAATTAAGGTGAGTCTCGTAGTTCTACCAGTTAGTTTACCAAAGAGAACCAGGGGAAGAAACAGCTAAGGAGAGCCCTCCTGGGGTCAAAACAAATCTCAAAGACTGACAAAGGGGCCTGAATTTAACGGTATCACATTTGGATCAATGTGTGCCCCTCGACATTATGGAAAATAAAAGAGCAATCAGCCAGCAATTAGTGGGGTCTACCATCCGGGTGTGATATCAGATTGGACAGAAAGCTTAAAGAGAGACAGAGAGAACACAGTTAAAACCTATACCGTCATCCCAGCGTGACTGTGCACATACCCAAGGCCTCCGAGGAGCAATATCAGAAGCTTTACACTGAGGGGACACCGGGGGTACCTGGAACCCACAAAAACAAATGAAGATAACCAGAAATGTTATGTAATGTTAATGTAATGAGCTCTCTAAGTACATACTTGCTCTCCTTTCTTCAATCAGCTTCTTTAAAAGATAAATTTTGTACAGTAGCAAATAATTATAAAAACGTATTGTCCATTTGGAACGCATATGAATTTAATATGTAT
This sequence comes from Loxodonta africana, assembly GCF_030014295.1. Lineage (NCBI taxonomy): Eukaryota > Metazoa > Chordata > Mammalia > Proboscidea > Elephantidae > Loxodonta > Loxodonta africana. The sequence continues at coordinate 6,970,349 of NC_087353.1, forward strand.
AACAATAATAACACAAAAAAGGGGAAGAGGGAATAGAGACATGTAGGCGTTACATTTCTATATTTCACTGGAACTAAGTTCGTGTAAACCTGAAGTAGATAATAAGACGCATGTGCTAGGCTCCAGAGCAACCACTAAGAAAATAACTCAAAAATATATAATAAAAAATCATTAAAGAAGTTAAAATGTTACACTAGAAAATACTCAGTTACACAAAAAGAAAGCAGTGAAGGAAGAATAAAAAATGAGGAACGAAAGTGATAGGAGTATAGAAAATAAAAAGCAAAATGGTAGGTGTGAATCCAGTTGTACCAGTATTAACAATAAATATCAAAACATTAAAAAATCCAGTAAATCAGTGATTTTCAGACTGAATTTTAAGAAAAGTGCAACTACACATTTTCCAAAGGAGACATAGTTTAAATTCAAAGACATAAATAGCTTGAAAGCAAAAGGGATGAAAAAGATAAGTCATTCAAACAGCACCAATAAGAAAGCAGAAGTAGCTATGCTAATATCAGAGGAAAATGACTTTAAAATAAAAATGTCACAAAAGATAAAAGCAGACATTTTATAATGATAAAAGACTCAATCCATCGGAGAGATATAACAATTATGACTATTTATGCACCTAAAAACAGAGTCCCAAAATACAAGAAGCAAAAACTGACAGAATTGAAAGGCGATTAAACAATTTAACAAAAACTGTTGTAGATATCAATAACGAGCTCTCTAAGTACATACTTGCTCTCCTTTCTTCAATCAGCTTCTTTAAAAGATAAATTTTGTATAGTAGCAAATAATTATAAAAATGTATTGTCCATTTGGAACGCATATAAATTTAATATGTATAACAACAATAACACAAAAAAGGGGAAGAGGGAATAGAGACATGTAGGCGTTACATTTCTATATTTCACTGGAACTAAGATAATGGATAGAACTATGCAGAAGATGAAGAAGAATTAGAATACTTAAACACACTGTAAATTAGCTAAACATCCTAAAACAACAGAATACATATTACTCTCAAATACACATGGATCACTTTCCAGGACAGACCACATACTACACCATAAAACAAGCCTCCATAAATTTAAAATGGGACTAAAATCATACAAGTATGTTCTCAAACTACAATAGAATAAAAATAGATATCAATAACACAAAATAATTTGGGGAAGTCATAAGTATAAAGAAACTAAACACACTCATACATAACCAATGGCTCAGATAACAAATCGTAAGGAAAATTAGAAAACACTTTGAGATGAATTAAAATGAATAAAAAACAGCAAAACAGGAGGTGAAACTAAGTGCTTAGAGGAAAAGTTCTACATGTACGTACCTATATTAAAAAACAAGAAAGTTCTCAAACTAATAATATAAATTTCCATCACAGGACACTAGAAAAAGAAGAGTAAACTAGACAGACCCAAAATAAGCAGCAAAAAGGAAATAATAAAGACTAGGGAGGAAATTAATTGAATAGAGAATATGAAAACAGTAAAGAAAACCAGAGAAATCAAAATTTGTTCTTTGAAAAGATAACGAAATTGAGAAGCCTTTACCTAGACTGAGCAAACAGTCTCAAATTACTAAAATCAAAAATGAAAGAGAGCACATTACCACCAAAATTAAAGAAATAAACGATTTAAGAGAATACTCATCCATCTCCACTATGCCATCAAATAATGTAGATGAAACTTACAAAATCCTAGAAATACACAGATTACTGAGCCTAACAGAAATATGAATACCCAAAAACCAAACCAAATCTACTGCTTTCCAGTCGATTCCAGCTCATGGCAACCCCGTAGGACAGAGAACTGCCCCACAGGGTTTCCAAGTAGCAGCTAGGTGGTGGGTTCAAAGTGCCAATATTTTTGGTCAGCAGCCAAGCTCTTAACCACTGCACCACCAGGGCTCTAGAGCTATGAATAGGCCTATAATAAGTAAAAAGATTAAATAATTAATCAATAAATTACCAACAAATAAAAGCCCAGGTAGATGGTTTTACTGGAAGATTCTATTAAATATTTAAAGAAGAATTAACACAAATTCTTCCACAAAATACATCAGAAGGCCATACTTCCCAACTCATTCTATGAGGTCAGTATTGTTCTAATAACAAAACTATATAAAGACATCGCAAAAAAAGATAACTTAGGTAGAGGCAAAAATCCTCAGCAAAATACTGGAAAACTGTAGCCAGCAAAATATAAAAAGGATTATGTAGCATTACCAAGTGAGATTTACCCTAGGAATACCAGGTTGGTTTAGCACATGAAAACTAATCAATCCAATACACTACATAAGTAGAATAAAAGACAAAAACCACACTATGATCATAAGCGGTACAGAAAAACATTTGACAAAATTTAATATCCCTCCATGATAAAGACACTCAGAAAGCTAAGGAGAGAAAGGGAATTTACTCAACCTGCACTGACCATCTCAAAAGACACAGAAAAAATTATTTGAAAAATTCAACACCCCTTCATTATAGAAGCATTCAACAAACAGGGAACAGAAAGGAGCTTTCCCAATCTGATAAGAAGTCCTTACAAAAAATTCCACAGCTAACATTACACTTAATGGTTAAATATTGAACGTTTTGGCCCTAAGATTGGGAACAAGCAAGGATGTCTGCTCTGGTCACATCTATTCAACAGTGACCTGGAGGTTCCAGTCAGGGTAATTAGACAAGAAAAGTGAGTACAAGTCACCTAGATTGGAAAATAAAAAGTAAAACTATATTTTCAGATGGCACGATCTTTTGTGCAGAAAACTCTAAGGAATCCACTAAAAAGCTATTAGAAGTAATAAACAAGCTCAGTAAAGTTGTAGAATATAAGATCAATATACAAAAATCAATTCTATTTCTATACACTTTCAATGAATAAGAAAACAACTGCATTTATAATAACATCAAAAGAATAAAATAATTAGTAATACATTTAACAAAGTAAGTGTAAAACACTCTGAAGACTACAAAACATTGTTGAAAGAAATTAAAGAAGATCTAATTGGAAAGGTGTCGCAAATTCATAAAGACTTCTTATTTTTAAGATGGTAATACTTCCCAAAACTGTTCTAGATTTCAACACGATACCTATAAAAATCTCAGTAATTTTTTGCATATTGACAAGCAAATATTGATCCTAAAATTCACATGGAAATTCAACGGATGCAGAATAGCCAAAAGAGTCTTCCATAAAAAAGAAAAAAGTTAGAGGACTCCACTTCCCAGTTTCAAAACTGCCAAAACAGTAATCAAGTCAGTGTGGAACTGGCATATGGAGAGACGTATCAGTGGGACAGAACTGGGAATTCAGAAATTAACCTTAACATTTACACTTAATTGATTTTTACAAAGGTGCTAATACCATGTAATTAAAAAAAAAAAAAGTCATTTGACAAATGGTACATGAACAACTGGATATCAACAAGCAAAAGAATGAAGTTGGAACCCTACCTATCACCATTTACAAAAATTAACTCAAAATGAATCAAAGACTTAAATGTAAGAGCTAAAATTACAGAACTCTTAGAAGAAAACCTAGGTATAAATCTTCACAACCTTGGGATCAGACAGTGGGTTCTTATACACGACACCAAAAGTACAAGCAACAGAACAGAAAATACATATATTGGACTTCATCAAAATTAAAATATTTTGTGTTTCAAAGGACACAAAAGTGAAAAGACAATCCACAAAATGGGAGAAAAATTATGCAAACCATTTATCAGATAAGGGACTGGTATCTAGAATACATAGACTAAAAAGAAAAAAAAATAAAACTCAATGATTAAAAAGACAATCCAATTAAAACTGGGCAACAGATCTGGATAAAAATTTCTCCAAAGAAGATATACAAATGCCAAAAGCACATGAAAATATGCTCAATGTAATTAGCCATCAAGTAAATGCAAAAAAAAAAAAAACCCACAATGACATACAACTTCACACCCAGTAAAACCAAAAAGTCCCCTGCCGTTAAGTCAATTCCGACTCAGAGGGACCCTATAGGACAGAATAGAACTGTCCCATAGGGTTTCCAAGGAGCAACTGGTGGATTCAAACTGCCAGCCTTTTGGTTAGCAGCTGAACTCTTAAATACTGCGTCACAAGCACTAGGATGGCTTCTCACACCCACCAGGACGTCTATAATCAGATAGATAGATAATAATAAATGTTGGCAAGGATTTGGGCAAATTGGAACCCTTATATCTTACACGTAAGAATCGAGTTACACTGCTTTGAAAATCAGTCTGACAGGTTATCCTCAAAAGATTAAACATGGAGTAAACATATGACTCAGCAATTACACCCACAGGTACACATCCAAGAGAAATATGCATATGTCCACACAGAAACTTGTACAGGAGTGTTCACAGTAGCATTATTCATAACAGTCAAGAAGCAGAAACAATTCAAATGTCCATCAAAAGACAAATGGATAAATAAAAGCGGTATACCCATACAATGGAATGTTATTTGACAATATACGGGAATGAAGTACTGATACATGTTAAAACACAAATGAATCTTGAAAACAGTATGCAAGTGAAAGAAACTAGTCACAAAATCCATATGCTGGATGATTCCATGGATAAGGAATGTCCAGAAGAGGCAAATCCATAGAGACAAAGAGCAGTTTGGCGACTGCCAGGTATGGGCACTGGGCAACGGGAAATGGGATTCTTTATGGGGTGATGAACATGTTCTAAAACTGATGTTCTGATGCTTGTACAAATCCCAGTATACTGAAGACCACTGAAATGTACACTTCAAATGAATGAGTTGTAGCATATGTTAATGATATCTCAATAAAGCTGAAATTTTAAAAAAAGGAAAAGTTATACCAAGTTTATCCTGGGAGTTTGCATATTCCCAACAAGGAGTACATGGTTCTTGTACCCCAGTCTGAAAAGTCCAAAGTTTTATGATAATTAATAATAGCTAATATTTTGGAAGCAGCCCTAGTGGCACAGTGGTTAAGAGCTCTAGAGACTTCATAAAAAGCATGGCCCCTCTCACACTCAGATCTGGACTTCTACCCTCCAGAACTGAGAGACAACCAATTGCTGTTCTTATAAGCCCCCAGTTTTCTGGTATCTTACTATGCAGCCCTAGGAAACTAATACACCATTATCCCAGGTAAGGAAGCAGATCTCCTAGATTGTCCCCTAAGGAAACAGAAAGATGAAGCCAAAGTCAGGTTTGAGACTTGGATTCAAATAATTTTCAAAGGGCCCTAAGAGGCCCTTTTCTTTTTGGAATATTTCATGTTTCTTTAATATATTTTATGTTGTAACAGGGCTTAGGGTTGCCCATGTTATTTTATTTCTCAGTTCTTCAGCTGTCAACCTCCCTAATAAATAGGGTGATTTCTGAATTCCCCTAGAAAGAACATCTTACCTGGTCTCCTTGGAAACCAATGACTTGTAGAACCTTCTCTTTTCGGTCATAAATTTGAATACTTCTCTCTTGACAAGGGTCCAAAAAGGTATAGCTGCCCCCAATTTTCCTGAAACTTGCTCACAGCCAAGTATGTTTACTAGTTTTAGTGCTTGGGTTCTCAGGGGAACCCACTTCCCTAGACCTCATCCACAGCAGGAGATGACTGTGACCCGATGTCCCCTCTGAAGGCGTCCCGGAGCACCAAGGCGAGGCTCTGCCTGAATGCCAGGATAATTCTTTTCCTGATAAGGAATTATCCTGGGTCTGTTTTTCCCCCTGGATCCTACTGTGAATAGGAAAGAACAGCTTCTTTCAACTTTCTCCTTGTAGGGAAATCAGCTGCTGGTTTTAATGAACCTCAAAAACCCATATTCACCAGAGAGTCCTCTAAGGAAGTAATAAAACTACTTCACATTAAATAATTCATTTGAATCCTAAGGTAAATTAAGGTCCCTGAGTGGTTCAAAGAGTCTGCAATCAACTGCTAGCTGGAAGATTAGCAGTTCGAACCCACCCAGCAGTACCATGGAGGAAAAGGCCTGGTGATATGCTTCATTTAAGATTACAGCCAAGAAAATCTTGAAAAGTTCTACTCTGTCACATAAAGGGTCATCATGAATCAAAATCAACTCGATGTCAATCAACAAGGGCTAGTTGCTCCCCAGCTCTCTTACCTACATGATCCCAGGTCAGATTTTCCTAGTCCAGCTATGTCCTGTGCCCTCCTGCCTGGACCTAGATTTCCCAGTTAAGCTATTGTACACACTACCTACCATTTTATGTACATGACAATTACCACGTGTATGAGTGGCCAGCCCTCCATGCTCCAGCCTCTACAGTGATAGAATCTAAAAGATACCATGAACTAGCATTTCAATAAATCAATAGACCAATTTAAAAAACTGGAAAATTCAGAAATAGACCCAAGTGCCCAGCATAATATAAACTGCTTGTAACTAACTTAAACCACTGTGTTATGTTGCTAGGTGCCGTCAAGTCGGTTCTGATTCACAATGACCCTATGTACAACAGAACGAAACACTTCCCCAGTCCTGCGCCTTCCTCACAATCACAGCTATGTTTGAACTCATTATTGCAGTCACTATGTCAATCTATCTTATTGAGGGTCTCCCTCTTTTTTGCTGACCCTTTACTTTACCAAGCATGATGTCCTTTTCCAGGTACTGGTCCCTCCTAATAACATGTACAAAGTATGTAAGACTAATTCTCGCCATCCTCACTTCTAATGAGCATTCTGGCTTTACTTCTTCCAAAACAGATCTGTTCATTCTTCTGGTAGTCTATGGTATATTCAATATTCTTTGCCAACACCATAATTCAAAGGCATCAATTCTTCTTTGGTCTTCCCCATTCATTGTCCAGCTTTCGTACGCATATGAGGCAACTGAAACACCATGGCTTGGGTCAGGCACAGCTTAGTGCTAAAGGTGACATCTTTGCCTTTTAACGCTTTTGCAGCAGATTTGAGCAACGCAATACGTGATTTGATTTCTTGACTGCTGCTCCATGGGCGCTGATTGTGGATCCAAGTAAAATGAAAATGAAATCCTTGACAACTTCAGTATTTTCTCCTCTTATCATATTATTGCTTATGGGTCCAGTTGGGAGGATTTTTGTTTTCTTTATGTTGAGATGCAATCCATACTGAAGGCTTTAGTCTTTGATCTCCATCACCAAGTACTTTATGAATTCCATCTCATTTTTGACAACTTCCAATTTTCCTAGATTCATCTTTTGTACATCCCACGTTTTGGTTATTAATGGATGTTTGCAGCTGTTTATTCTTATTTTGAGTCATGCCACATCAGCAACTGAGGGTCCCAAAAGCTTATTCCATCCACGTCATTAAGGTCAACTCTGCTTTGAGGAGGCAGCTCTTCCCCAGCCAGATTCTGAGCGCCCTCCAACCTGGGGGCCTCATCTTCTGGCACTGTATCAGACAACATTCAGCTGCTACTCGTAAGGTTTTCACGACCAATTTTTTTAAAAGTAGATTGACAGGTCCTTCTTCCTAGTCTGTCTTAGTCTGGAAGCTCCACTGAAACCTGTCCACCATGAGTGACTCTGCTGGCCTTTGAAATACCAGTGGCAAAGCTTCCAGTGTCACAGCAACACACAAGCCCCCACAGTACGACCAACTAACAGACGAGTGATGGTAAAACACTGTAAATTATTAAAAATTTGAGAAGATCCAGTTTAGGAGAAGTACCAGAAGGTTTTATTCTGAAATTGACTTAGGACAGCTTAGGTAGGGATGACAGTTGGCAGAGAAGAGGGAGAAAATCAAGTGCCAGGGAATAAAGCATCAGATAAAAAGAGGCATATCCACGCACCATACCATGGGACCTGAAGACAGAGCCACACTGCAGGTGGGATACAGGAGAGCGGGTGGCCAGAGGCTGATACCTAGAAGGCATACAGCTAGAGAAGGAGAACAGAGGCCTCACCTGCTTGATCCATCAAGCATCCTACTATTTGGGGCACACTAAATAATAAATGTGCCAAAACCAAAAAACCCACTGTCATCGAGTTGATTCCGACTCATAGCGACCCTACAGGACAGAGCAGAACTGCCATAGAGTTTCCAAGGAGTGCCTGGCGGATTCGAATCGCTGACCTCTTGGTTAGCAGCCGTAGCACTTAAACACTACGCCACCAGGGTGCAGATTTTATTATTTGACCTATAATCAATTTTCTATTAAGAATTGAATGGTATTGAGTGTTCCCCTTTGAATTCAAGAATCTATTTTTACCAAGGACTGAATAAAGCATTCCCTGATTAACGCCTTGTAAGAGCAATGTGCTGTTCTTTGTGCCGAAGAATAATGCTCCCAGTATCTTGGTGGAACATGCCCTTGAGTCATTTCCAGGAACACTGCGGAAGTATCGAGAGCCATCTACATTATCTTACCTGGTCTCCTTGGAAACCAATGACTTGTAGGACCTTCTCTTTTCAGTCATAAATTCTGTAACACCTCTTTCCTTGATACCCGGAGCAGAGAGGTGCAAACAGAATCAATCCATACATAGAAGGACTGGAGGCAGTATATCGTAAAAGACAAGTACGTAAGAGTTAATAAGTATTCACAGGAATAGCAGTGATTTCTGCTGCTAATCTTTGGGTCTTTAAATTGGATCTTATACCAACAAATTTTAAAACAGACCCATGCTGAAACAATGGTATCTCCTTCGTATGACCTTGGACAAGAGGTAACCTCTTTAACATTACATTCCTTGTCTATAAAAGGAATGAAAACAGGCCTTCTTCAAACAGATCTACTTAACAGGGCGCCTGGTACATAGTGATCACTCCATAAATGTAGCTGTTACTGTGAATTTACTTTCGAGTTTTCATTGTCTACTTGGTATTATGAGCATATATCAAGTATATGTCCACGGTTGCAAAGGTACAGTCTATGGTCTTGAAAGGTATTTTCTCAGAATAATAAACTTGCCTCTCTGGCCAAGTGAACCTCTAATATTTTAATCATTTGCATCATGCTTAAGACGAACTAATTCCTGTAAACAACACTTATAAATATATATATATTTTTTAATTCACTACCTGTTTTTAACTCTGGTATAATTACCCAAACCACCACTCATTAAGCTCTTATTTTGTGACTAATTCCACTACAACACTGGAATCGGCAATGAAGTCAATGATAAACGGTCTTGAACTTCCACATGTGAACTCAATAACCATTTTTTACTTCTGAAAGGGGAGATTTACATATGTATGTCTCAACCATCTAAAACCAAAAAACCCATTGCCATCCAGTCTATTCCAACTCATAGCGACCCTATGAGGACAGAGTAGAGCTGCCCCAGAGAGTTTCCAAGAAGCGCCTGGTGGATTTGAACTGCCGACCTTTTCGTTAGCAGCTGTAGCTCTTAACCACTAAGCCACCAGTGTTTCCAATAATTTAAAATGAAACATAAGTAAGTACCCATTTATATAACATCACTTTATAAGACAAACCTATGAAACTTCTTGCTTCCATCAATTTTGTATTAGGAACGAATGAAACTCAGAAAGAATTAACTAAAATTTTAATTTTAAAAACAAATTTCACCCTTATTTTCTAAATTATTAGTTTTTCATAAAATTTTGTGTCGAACTCACTATAAAACAAATAGGTTAAAAATCACTTGAAAGCTGTGTCTCTTTAACCAGAGCGTGCTCCATAAAGAATTAAGAACAATATTTTTATTTCTGAGAAAGTTGTTAAGGTAGCTCTGAAGCCTTTTCTCCCCGTTCTGGTAGCACATTGAATAGGATTTTAGACAGTAGAGGGCACCAACAATCTTAACAGCCATAGTTCCAGCGTTTGATAAATCCTGCCCTATTCCCATTGTGCTCTTACACAGCACTTTTCCTCCCAAAATCTCAGGTAGTCATGGCCCACCTCCAAGTGTAGTTCATCCCATAACAATGACAAAGCAATGTCCCCAAATTATAAGTCCTCTCATTTGTCTGTATTTTCCATGGTTATCACAGAGCACTGGAAGTCCAAACCCGAAAAAAACTAATTTGTAAATAAATGAATCCATACGTTAAAAATGAAATGGGTAAATCAGTATTTTTGAAAAAATGGCTGAATCCAAATAGAGCATATAGACAGTACTTCATAACGAAGTTTCCTTTTTTTCCCTCAGCATCCTAGTACTCTCAGGCTTGGTTCTTAAGGCTCAGGCACAGCAGGACCTGGAAGAGACTTCCCATGCAACACTTGAACTGAGGGGCCCCCGAAGTCATCTGCTAACAGCGTCACCTGTAACCAAGGCAGCTATTCCCATAACTGAAGCTCATGAGTTAAGGAAAAAGATACTCTTTATCTCTATCAGCCCCTTCTTAGGCCAATCAGATGAGCTCGTTCATACCTTACACCTGCCAGAGAAGAGAGACAAGACCGATGCATAGAAACGGAGAAAATCATATGGGGAAAGACCACTCATGGTGCCTCCAGGCTGAGGGGGCAGTAAAGCAAAAGCCGAAACTGTCTCATTTTGCCTGGAGGAGACCAGCTGGAGAGTCAAAGCATAGCAACCTCAATATTATGGTTCTCTTCTATCATTTTGTCATACCGTTATGGTCTGGGAAATGTCAGTACTAATTTGAAGAACTTACTGTGTTCTTTTTTATGCGGAATAACTAAATGAGGTTTTCACGATATTCTCGCTACCATGTCTGAAAAAAATATATAACTTTTAGGAAGTTTAAGTTATGAGAAAATAAAACAGAAAATTTTATCAGCAGTTATGAGAAAATTACCCTTAGAGTTATTTACCCTTAGAAAGGATTAATATTCTAGAACACGGAAGACTGGATTTTGCTGGAGAAGGTCCCAAGTCACAATCTGAAGAAACTTATAATTTCTGTGTAATTCTGTCTTGTTCAGAATGCACTCCTTTCTCCATCCCTTTTTCCCTCCAATATCACAGCAGAGGTCAATGTGGCAGTGTCCAGGCTACCTCTTGCCCCACGGGAATTATCACTGTTCCACATAGTATTCAAAAACAATGTAATGTCAACATTAAAAACTGGATGCTTCCCTGATAGAGCGAGAGAAAAATGTAGAAAAAAATTCGAATTCAGAAAAAAGATCAGGCTTACTGGTCTGACAGAGACTGGAGGAACCCCCAAGACTATGGCCCCCAGAAACCCTGCTGACTCAGAACTGAAGCCACCCCTGAAGTCTACCTTTCAGCCAAAGATTAGATTAGACATGCCTATAAAACAAACAATAACACATGTGAGAAACATGCTTCTCAGTTCAATCAAGTATGAGACCAAATGGGCAACATCTGCCCAAAAGCAAAGAGAAGGCAGGAAGGGACAGGAAACCTGGATTAACGGACATGGGGAACCCAGGGAGAAAAGGGGGAGACTGCTGATACATTATAGGGATTGCAACCAATGTCATAAAACAATTTATGTACAAATTTTTGACTAAGAAATTAATTTGTACTGTAAACTTTCACCTAAAACACAATAAAACAAACAAACAAAAAAATTGGCTGCCGTCTTACACAAAAACCAAAAACAGAAAGGGAAAAAAAAAAAAACCTAGCTACTTTTCTTAAAAGAAAAAAATGAAGTTAGCAGAACTTTTTAAGTGAATAACATGGCAACAATCAGGTGGGCCTAAGAAGCAGCTGCCGTCACTTAGAAAGAGCAGGTGGTCTCCAATCCCCATGCACCCCTACTGTCCATCCCAAATGTCCACTTCACTTCTGTTTACCACCTTAAGTGGGTAGCTCCTACACACATCTGGCTTTCTGACCCCACTTGTATCACGTCCCTCAAGCTGTAACCACTTCCCTCTCTTTGTTGTTCTGCTGTACTTTGTTCTATCCACAGCCCTCCGCACCACCGGAAAAAACACAAAAGATGCACTCACTTTAGCTGGAGGTATTTTGATTTTCAGGAAAAAACAGGATGGTAAAATAAAAGGAGTATGGGCTTTGAAGTCAGAAAAATCTGAATATCGGTTCTTGCTCTGCTACTTAGTAACTACGTGGATATTGGCCAAGTTACCAAATGACACTAAACGTAATTATTCTCATCTGTACAACAATAAAAATATTACCTAGTTGTACTGTTGCTATGAGTGCTAGTGATCATGTGTGGATGGTGCTTGGTATTGTGTGTTGTGTGTGTTGCGTGTGTCAGCTGTCGTTGAGTCTATTTCAACTCACAGCAACCCCATGTGACAGAGTAGAACTGCTCCACAGGGTTTTCTTGGCTGCAATCTTTATGGAAACAGATCGCCAGGTCTTTCTCTCACAGAGCCACTGAGTGGGTTCAAACGACCAACCTTGTGGTTAGCAGCCAAGTGCTTAACCGTTTACACTACTAGGGCTCCTTTAGTACGTAGTAGGTACCCAATAACTCATAAGTAATATTGCTGTCATTACCACTGCAACTAAATAAGCAATACAAAGGTAGACAGTGACACGGGGAATAAGGATTATAAGACGCTCCCTTGTAAGCCAGAACCAGACACTGTTGAACAGTCTGAAGACTATGGGTCTGGGGAGACAGGGCTATTCATTTTTCCTCTTCACGGCTCTCTTCCATTTAGTGAACTTCCCCTTAGCCATCAGAGTTGGTCACCACAACCAAAAAGAATCACATGATCACCTCAGTCAGCGCAGAGAAGGCATTTGAGAAAATCCAACGCCCTTTCCTGATTAAAAAAAACTCTCAGCAAAAAAGGAACAGGAAGGAAATTCCTCAACATAATTAAGGGCATATATGCAAAACCAAAGGCCAACATTATTCTCAAGGGAGAAGGATTGAGAGCATTCCCCAGAAGAATGGGAACTAAACAAGGATGCCCTTTATCATCACTCATATTCAATATTTTACCAGAAACCCTCCCAGAACAATAAGGCAAGAAAAGGAAATAAAGGGTATCCACTGGAAAGGAAGAAGTAAAATTATCCTTACTCACAGATTACATGATCCTATACATATAAAATCTCAGAGACTCCATAAAAAAGTTACTGGAACTAATAGAAGGATTCAGCAAAGTCGCAGGGTACAAGATCAACACACAAAAATCAGTCGGGGTCCTCTTCACTAATAAGGAATATCTCAAAAAGAAAATCAAGAAAACAATACCATTTATAATGGCCCCCAAAAGGATAAAATACCTAAGAATAAACCTAACCAGGGACATAAAGACTAATACAAGGAAAACTATAAAACATTACAGCAAGAAACTAAAAGAGATCTACATAAATGGAAAAATATTCCATGCTCATAGATTAGAAGACTTGACATTGTGAAAATATCAATACTACCCAAAGCAATCAATAGATATAATGCAATCCTGATCCAAATCCCAACAACATGCTTTAATGAAATGGAAAAACTAATGCCAACTGTATATGGAAAGGAAAGTGACCCCAAGTAGCTAAAGCAATATTGAAGAACAAAGTAGGAGGCCTCACATTTCCTGATCTCAAAACTTACTATACAGCCGCTGTGATCAAAACAGGCTGGTGCTGGCTCAGTGACAGATACACAGACCAATGGAATAGAATTGTGAATCCAGAAGTAAATCCATCCATTTATAGGCACCTGACCTTTGACCAAGGGTCGAAGTCAATTCATGAGGAAGAAACAGTCTCTTTAACAAATGGTGCTAAGAAAACTGGATATCTATTTGCAGAAAAATAAAACAGGAACCATACTTTCCACAATGCACAAAAACTAACTCAAAATGGATCAAAGATTTAAATGTCAAAGCTAAAGCTATGAAGTTCCTGGAAGATAACACGGGGACAAAACCAGGGGTCCTACTTTTTGGCATGAATAGCCTATCAAACACAACTAAAAACACACAAATGACAGAAGAGAAATTAGATAACTGGGATTTCCTAAAAATTAAATATTTATGCTCATCAAAAGACTTTATCAAGAGAATAAAAAGAAATCCTAAAGACTGGGAAAAACTCTTTGGCAATGACAAACCTGAAAGGGTCTAATCTCTAAAATATATAAAAAAACTTCAACACCTCAACAACAGAAAGACCAACAATCCAATCAAAAAGTGGGCAAAGGACATGAACAGGAACTTCATCAAAACGGATATTCAGGTGGCCAACAAATACATGAAAATATGCTCGCGATCATTAGCCATTAGAGAGATCCAGAGCAAAACTACAATAAGATGTCATCTTACCCCAGCAAAAATGGCAGTGATCATGAAAACAGAAAACAACAATTGCTGCTGAGACTTGGGGAGACTGGAACCCTTCTACATTGCTGATGGGATTATAAAATGGTACCATCACTACGGAAAACGGTATGGTGCTTCCTCAAAAAGCTAGAAATAAAAATACCTTACAATCCAGCAATCCCACTCCTAGATTTATATCCAAGAGGTACAAGAGCAATGACATGAACAGACATGTGCACACCTATGTTCACTGCAGCACTATGCACAATTGCAAAGAGATGGAAACAACCTAAGTGCCCATCGACAGATGAATGGATAAACAGTGGTACATATTACAATGGAATACTATACAACTATAAAGAAAAACGAGGAATCTGCAAAACGTCTTATAAATGTGGACGAATTTGGAGAATATTATGTTGACTGAAATAAGTCAATCACAAAAGAACAAATATTATATGGCCCCACTATTATAAAAAGTCAAGAAAAGATACACACATAGAAAGCGATGTTCTTTGATGGTTACCAGGGATGGGAAGGGGGAGGAAGAAAAAGTTTCTAGATAGTAGACATTTATTATTTTTGGTGATGAGAAAGGCAATACCAAATATGGGTGAAGTACAACCTGACCAAGATAAATAAAGACATAGGGCTTCCAAGGAGCGCCTGGTGGATTTGAACTGCCGACCTTTTGGTTAGGAGCTGTAGCTCCTAACTACTACACCACCAGGGTTTCCATATATATATATATATATATAAAGTCATGTTCATTGGAGACCATGGAAATAATTTCACTGGTGGTGTAAACAGTTAACTGAAAGGCTGGCAGTTCAAATCCAGCAGCTCTGTGGGAGAAAGACAGGGTGATCTGCTTCTATCAAGATTACAGCCAAGAAAACCCTATGCAGCAGTTCTACTCTGTCATTTGGGGTTGTTTTGAAGTGGAAATCGACTAGAGGGCACCTAACAACACTGGTATAATAGTCCAGGATCTGCAGAGTCGGGTAAATCACCACCGTTTACTGAGTCTCCATGCAGTACTGCTACGCTGATGACCAGTAAACACAGAAGGATGGAAAAGACTAAGGAAACACTCCTGAGCACAACTCCACTCTAAGAACTACGCCGAACATTTATTGTGACATTCTATGTATCTGTCACAGCAGCCCTGTGGGGTAGGTATAATGAGTACCCCATTTCAAGTAAAGGGTCCTGGTGGCACAATAGTTAAGAGCTATGGCTGCTAACCAAAAGGTTAGCAGTTTAAATCCACCAGATGTGCCCCTTGGAAAACCTATGGGTCAGTTCTACTCTGTCCTGTAGGGTTGCTATGAGTCCAAATCGACTCAACAGTAACAGGTTTGGTTTTTTGCTTTCAAGTAAGGAAACCGATATTTAGGACTGTGACTTACCCCAAACTACTGAGACGGCAGATGGAGAGGTAAGAATTTGAATTTAATTTGAAGTGGCCTTCAACCCATATTCATCACTCCTACTGTCTAATAGGTTGTACCACACAAATACACACCTGTGTACATACAGACAGAAACAGGGCTTACAAACAAAATTCACAATGAGATCTAATACTATCCCAGGCCCACAAATGTTGAACCAATTGGGGTTAACTGGGAGAAAGTCCTTGGATGTGGCAGAATATGCCAAGTTACTGAAGGAGAAGGAAGAGACTGGTTGTCAGAGAAGAAACAAACTGAGATTTGGGAAAGTGTCTAGGAACACAGAAATAAAGATGTTGAAAGAAGCTCATTCCTCATTTTAGAACATGGATCCTTTATAAAACCCACTTCATTTTTAAGTATAACTGGAAAACTCTATGTGAGGAGGGCTGTACATTCCATGTGCTTGAAGAGACATTCTACTTTATATTCTGTGCTTCCCTGGTTTAAGAAGTATACTTTCTATGGCTATGGGCTGACCTGGTACGTTACAGTGCAGTACACATTATTTTAGTGTTAATAGCTTTCGATCTCTTCTGATAACTCCAGACAAGGATCTACAATTTTTTTTGCAATATTTGTTTAATGTTTAAGGTTGTACATATTTTACGTACAAAATTACTTTGAGAATTACAAAGTGTTCAGACATAATTGCTTCTTTCTTAAATTATGAAAGATGTGAAAGGTCCCTGAAATGGAAAATGTTCATCAAACTGCAAAAACAGTTAATAAAAAATATTTAAGTAGTTCCAATAAATCAGTAACTATTATGTTAATCATTTCAACCCTAAGACATAGAAGAAAAAATTCAGGGTTCCAATCACATCTCTTAAAAAGTAACACCTGCCATCAAAAATAATAGCCACAATTATTATAAATGACAGGTGCAAAGCAGTACCTTCAAGACAGAGAAATCCAAACAAGTCCCTTGTTATGGCGGCTGTTATAGCATTGGTAGAAAAATACAAAAATAGTAAAAATACATAAACTCAGTATCTTTTCATGTGCTTTTAAAAACACCAATAGCAATGTGGCTTAGCTCGCATGAATGCGTGCACACACACAAAATAAAAAACTAGGTGCAATTGTAAACACTCTTATTTCCATTTAAGAAACAATAAAAGTTAAGTACAAGGTCATGGGAACAGCATACAACCTGGATTCAAAAACCCAGTTTAAATCCTTGCCCCACCATTTATTAGCTGTGTGTTTTTATTAATTAGGTCTTCTTTCATTCTTCTTTAGCAGGACAATAAGAATCCCTACCTTACGCTGGCTGACACATAAGAGCTGCTGGATATATATTAATTCAATACAAACCCTGTTACTCAGAAGAGCTCTAGTCAAAGTTAAGAAACAGGTGATAGTGAGCTTCTTCAGAATACCGACTCCTCATATTACAAGCTGCCCCGGCATTACAAATGAGTTCCATTCCTAAATCTGCCTTTAAATTGAATTTTTACATAACTTAGAACAGTTAAGTACGGTTTGTACCTAACATCAAATAGTCAAATTTTTGTCTTAGTATGTAGTATACAATGTACCTTTTCTATGCATAAAAAAAACACTTCCAGATACACTAAAACATCTTTAACATAATAATACAGTAATAAAGTTTTGATGCATGACACAAAGTAGCGCCCACTTGTTATTACGAATCGTTGTGTGTGCCTTGAATTTACAGGACTTGGTTCATAACTATGGTTGCAGGTAAGTCGGACATTCATCACCCAGGGTCTTCCGGTATATCTCAGCGCTTTTCAAGCTAATCCCCGCCTCACGCTCCACCCCACCTCAGTGGAGCAGCTTTGCTTTTCTGTGATTTATATATTGGGATACACTGCACTTTGGCCCATTTGAAGAACGGGGCCCATGGCTGTAAAAAATACATCTGAGCACAAAGCTGTGGCTCCTGACTCAGCCCGTCCTTCCAGGGTGCCTTTTTCCCACATCATGCCAAGTGTCACACCTCTCCTCATCTGTTCCACGATACTTAATCTTACCATATCCAGACCATTTTTTTTAAGAGACTTATAAACATTTTCTAAATCCCATAAAGTGATCAACTATAGGCATTTAATTAATATTAGCATATTTTCAATTCATTAAATACCAATGAAAATGAATTGAAAATATGCTAATATTAATTAAATGCCTATAGTTGATCACTTTATGGGATAAAGAAATACCTTACGTGGTGGTTCCTGTGGGCAAAGCAAACCTGGGAGACCACAGACTGATTGCAGTGGCTGCATAACCCATGTGGCTGGAGACTATAGACTAAATACGTAACACACACTACTATCTTTCTTTTCAAAAGAGGTATATGGATGTCAATATGCAAAAAAAAAAAAAAAACTCATTTAAAAGGATTACAAAATTGCTAGGGTGTTTGGGTTTTCAAATTAAAAAATACAGATGTTATTCAGTGGTCTAAGATATTTACCATTAACGTAACACATTTTTATTTAAGGTGTTGACATATCCTGGTTTGAGCCTAAATACTACACACTCAAAAGGGCAGACATTATCAGATGACTGCTGAGTAAATAGGGAGGTGTAGTAGACATTCATAGTTGTCTCCCAATATCCACCATCTTTTAGATGTTTAATAATAAACCCAAACCAAGCCCATTGCCGTCAATCATAACGACCTTATAGGACAGAATAGAACTGCCCCACAGAGTTTCCAAGGCTGTAATCTTTACAGAAGCAGACTGCTACATCTTTCTCTTGTGGAGCAGCTGGTGGGTTCAAACAGCTGACCTTTCATTGAGCAGCCAAGTGCTTAATCACTGTGTCACCAGGGCTCTTTATGTTTAACAACAGAACCCCTGGTTTTTAACTGGGATCAAGGCATCTAGAACAAGGGTCAGCAAACTCCAGTCTGCAGGCCAAATACAGTCCAGTGCTTGCGGTGTGAAAAAAAAGGGTTTTTACATTTTGAAAGAATTGAAAAACAAAAGAATAATATTTCATGACATGTGAAAACTATATGAAATTCAAATTTCACTGTCTATAAAGTTTATTGGGATAAAGCTATGCTTATTCATTTACATGTTGTCTATGGTTGCTTTCACACTCCAACAACAGAGATGAGGAGCTTCGATAAAGACCATATGGTCCAAAAAACCTAAAATATTTATTATCTAGCCCTTTACAGAAAAAAGCTTGCCTATTCCTGCTTTAGAATAAAGCCTACCTCGAGGTGAGAAATGGCCATTTGACTAAGCTCTAGACAGTAAGATGTAAGTAGAAATGTTGGGCGTGGTTCTTGAGACATGTCCTGGAAAACAGGGAGGTATCTCTTCCTTCTTACTGCTGGCTAACAAGCAGACATGACAGCTGGAGCTCCAGCATCCATCCTGGCCCAGGATATGGAAGACACAAGAACAACAGAGCAACATGATAGAAGGAGCCTGTATTCCTGATGACCAAGGAACCCCTATAGAGCTCTGGGTGCCCTAAATTTAACTCTTTTTTTATATTACAGAAAAATGAATGCCTCTTTTCTAAGTCATTATTATATCCATTATTTTTAGGTTATGTATATGGAGCTCTCCTGGCACAGTGGTTAAGTGATACAGCTGCTAACCAAAAGATCGGCACTTCAAATTCACCAGCTGCTCCTTGGAAACCCTATGGGGCAGTTCTATTCTGTCCTGTAGTGTCACTGTGGGTTGGAATCGACTCAGCGGCAACTGGTTTGGTTTATAAATATATACATGGTAAACCCTGGTCGCAAAGTGGTTAAGAGTTCAGCTGCTAACCAAAAGAGTTCTACTCTGTCCTATAGGGTCGCCATGAGTTGGAACTGACTCAATGGCAACAGGTTTGGTTATATACATATATATGCATATATGCTTATATAGTGTTGGAGCCCTGGTGATGCAGTGGTTAAGATCTTGGCTGCTAACCAAAAAGACGGGCAGTTCTACTACGTCCTACAGGGTAGATATGAGTTGGAACCAACTCTACAGCAGTGGATTTGGTTTTCAGTTTTTATATCTAGTGTTAGTACCTAATCAGGACTGAGGTTCACCTGCCCCCACAAGCTACAGTACATCAACACCACTAAAGTCACACCTGCATTTAGCAAATAATTATCTTGCCCGAGCAGAGCACATCAGCAGAAGCTGCCTCCACCACCATATGGGAACAACCGTGTTAGAATCACTTGGTAAAGAACTTCTGTCACCTTCCTATCCACCGTGTAACAGGCTTAACAAAAATTCTCAACAAACTACATACACCCAAAAGGAAGATAAGGTTTTTACCAAATACAGCACTCGAAATGTATAAGATTATCAAATTATCTTGAAAGGGCCCTTGAAAAATCTTGTAGCTCATGTTTTTATAAAAAAAAAAAATTTGCAGTGGAATATTTCATAGAAACTTACACAAAAACCCTAATATCAACAACAAAAATCAGAAATTACTGGAGCTCCACCCACTCTAAACCAAAAACCAAACCCGTAGCCACGGAGCCCATATGAACCCACTCTGACTCCCTCTAATTCCTCAGGCCCTTCCTGCAACCCTCAAACATCACTGAATACTTTCTAAGTAACAATCTTTAGCTAAAGTCCAAAACTTAAACTTTCCAATAGAATCTTCCCACCAACACTAGTCATTTCAAAATCAGTACTAGCCACGAGCTTTATGAAATATATTGATTACTTAGAAATATTTTTTTCTTCCTAAATCTTTGCTCTGCTCTAAATATGTAAAATTACCATATATTGGGATTTAGAGGTCAGTTTTAGTACCAAAAAAAGATTCTGTGGTTAATACTTCACAGAAGCATTGGCTCTTTTGTTCAGGTCAGCATGTATAAAGCACTAAGATCTGTGAAAACCAAAAACCAAACCCAGTTCCACTGAGTCGACTCCAACTCATAGCGACCCCATAGGACAGAGTAGAACTGCCCCATAGAGTTTCCAAGGAGCACCTGGCAGATTCGAACTGCTGACCTCTTGGTTAGCAGCTGTAGCACTTAACCACTATGCCACCGGAGTTTCCTAGATCTGTGAAAGAAACTCTAAGTTAAAACTCCTACCCTCAACTAGCTTAAAAGACAGCCAAAACCAAAACCACTGCCATTGAGTCAATTCCAATTCATGGTGACCCTATAGGAAAGAGCAGAACTGCCCCATAGAGTTTCCAACGAGTGCCTGGTGGACTCGAACTGCCAACACTTTGGTTAGCAGCTGTAGCACTTAACCACTCCGCCATCAGGGTTTCCTAAAAGGCAGCAGAGGTCATTTATCCACTACAACTTCAAGAATGTATTAAAGGATCCTGTTTTATGGTGCTTATTGTACAGATTATTAAGGCTTTGAATTAGAAAACTAACTGGCCAATAATATGTAGGTGCATTTTATTACCTACGATAAAACTGAGAACAACTTGAACTCAGCCACCAAAGCCAGGTCACAAAAGCAGTGAGGAGGCTGAAGTACTGCACAAACAGTTATTTCCTAGTTGTTATTCTGTCAGAAGACGTGTTAATGGGTCTTAGAAGAAACTGATACCTCTTTTTAAAACACTGAAGTGACAGAAGTCATTTGTGTAGGTTTGATCTCATTTCTTCTCCTGGGTGGATGGAGTAATTCATAGGAAGTAAGGAAATGACTGAGTAAGGGTTTAAAGAGATTTGTGATAAAGTATCCTCAAAATAGGAACTACAATTGAAATGTCGTACCACCACCTTCTTCATCTCTCTGTAGGAAGAAGCCCTTCAATTCTATAATCTAAATCCACACCTGTGACCACTCTTTGTCAAAATAAGGCAACACGAGTGGCAAGTACTCAGTTTGCACAATTGAACCCTAGAACTCTATTTAAACAGAATGCTATGCTTTCTGGAAGAAGGACTCATGACTCAGTGTCTCACCAATATATTTATACCATAGAAGCTAAATTTGGCGATAGATTAGGAAGTTGTAAAACATAAATATCCTATTGGAATGAAGTAGGCTCTTAAAAAGGAAGCTTTCCAATTAAAAGCCGGAAGGGTAGCCAAACCCCCAGCATTCCAAAAACCATTTGATTTACCTTATGATGCTCTCACTTCTGTTTAATTCTAAATATTATTTTAAACAATGAAATTATCAGCAAAGATTCAAGACTGAATTTAGAAAATATTTTATTTCACAGATTCCCCAGTTCTTTTTATTCTGTTTTAATTCAACTAATATTTATTTGTACCTCACACGTGCACAAGGCATGGTGGTTAGTAAGCATTCTACCATACACGAACTCATTTAACCCTCATGACCATTTTGAGAATAAGAACGTACCAACTACTCTGCCAGGTATACTTGCCTTTTACGAAGCACCATTATATCTTTGGATTCTACTGACTAGCCACCATCTGTTCATCTAGCTAGATCATCATCACATATTTTCATAGGCATAAACTGTCACTCCTTATCTCTATATTCTTTTTTTTGTTTGTTTTTACTGTGCTTTAGGTCAAAGTTTACAGTTCAAGTTAATGTCTCATTAAAAAATTTATACACATATTGTTTTGTGACATTGGTTGCAATCCCCACAATGTGACAGCATTCTCCCCCTTTCCACCCTGGGTTCCCTGTGTCCAATCATCCAGTTCCTGTCCCTTCCTGCCTTCTCTTCCTGCTTTTGGACAGGAGCTGCCCTTTGTCAATAGATTCTTTTGAGGCAAATTCTATCAGGAATGGTCTTGGAAGTGGGAATTGCTTATGTAACAAAATCCCATTTCAAGATGTCACTTCAGTATCATTCCTTTTCAGTGTTTTCTCCTCTAACACCTAACAGGAATCCAGCATGGTCAAGCTGGTCAATTATATCTATCAGATTCAAGTAATTTTACTAAATCAGTATCCAAGGGCTCTTTATCTTGACAAGCAAAACTATTACTTGAAAATAATAGTATTGTACCTTGCTAAAATAAGATGTAGCTCTGTAAAAATTACTTTTCTCAAATAAGTATAAATAATAGCATGCAAACTTCAGTGTGACATTGACCCTAAAATTCAGTGTGCCGAGGTCATCGTTCCAGCCAAGAACGCTATGTAATTCTCTATTCACTTCGGCAGCAGCATCTGGCCTTCCTGCTTTGGAGCTCACCCACAATACATCATGAACCTGGGCTGTTTTCCTGGAGTTCCCTTCTCTCCTGCTGGTCTTCATACCCACTCTCCTGAAACCACCAGGTTTCCTACTTCCTGATTCCCTAAACTAGTGGTCTTCATGCTGTTCTTGCCCTTTAGAATAATTCTGAATAATTCTGAAAGCATTACAAGTTTAATTTCCAGCATATTGTAATTATTGACATTTTAAATCAAACTTTACCTCATTCTTATAAATGTATTCAATGGAATCTACGTCATCACACCCATTTGATAGCCACCATCACCAGGGTTGTCCCATTCAGCCACGTGGACTGTTTCCCATAAAGTGAACAATGTGCACTTGGATGTGGCAAAGTAGCAATTTCAACTCATCTCTTTCTTAGAAGAGACATGAACCAGCTTCCCTTTAACAGAAATTTTACACTCTTACTCCTTCAACTTTTATTTCCACTCCATTTACCCCACAGAATTTCATACTGTAGCAGTATATTATATGCTTGAAATTCTTTTATGATCATAGTTTCATACGTCTCTGCAACAAAGATATGTGGGTGAATTTAAATTTACATTTTAAATTATCTTGTGACCACAAGGTTCCAAGTGCTTAACATAAATACTGCAAATCTTTATTAATAATTTAAACATAAAAAGTAAACTCATACTGGAAATAAATAATGACAAGAATAAAACCCACTGCCACTGAGTCAATTACAATTCAGAGCAACCTCATAGGACAGAGTAGAATTGCCCCATAGGGTTTCCAAGGAGTGACTAGTGGATTCGAACTGCCGACCTTTGGTTAGCAGCCAAGCTCTTAATCACTATGCCACGAGGGCTCCATGATAAGGGTAGGGCTTTATTTTTTCAAAAAGTTCATGTATCCTTAGACAAGTTCTACTTATTGCTGGACTGAAACGGAGTTCAGTATCAATTCTAGTGCTACATTTCATTTTATAGCTATAAGCATGAGAAAGTTTTTTCACATACAAAGGAGGTTTCGTTACAGTAACATGACTCAAGTCTTTGATTCCCTCAAAGTTGTGTGCCAAAAACCCACAGTGATCTATTGTCAAAAATTATTCTTAAAGATGCATCAGTTGACAATGTGATTAGGTCCTCCTTTAGTTCTGCTGAAAGCAAATAATTGAAAACCAACTGACTTGCATTAGGATATATTATGCTGTCATTAGAGTCATTCGCTTCCTGAATTCTAACAATATTTTGAATTTCTCCCCATAAGTTTGAATTTCCCATCCGCACAGAGGTTTTAACAGGGCCAGGACGTACACTGTGGCAAGATTCAAGAGGACAGAAAGATGTGCCTTCCTCCCACATGTGGGAAGGCAGCAATTGTGAAAAGGGACTCCTTGACCTCAGGCATTTTGTCAAGCATTAATTTTAGGAAACTGGAAATCTGTCACATATTCCCTGGGATACACATAGCCCAGTTAAAAATCACAACTCTAATGGCCTCCCAAGTCACACTAACTGCTCTCTTTCTGAGAGAAAAGGCCGTTTTTCTGTGTTCCCTTTACAAAATACACCTCCACCCTCAAAAAGCTTTCCAGCCCACCTAGAGGTGAAAGGAATGAAATCCATGATTCAAAGCCCTGCTGAGGGAAAGGAGAGAACTTTTGTATTATGTATACATTTAATTGTCGCCTGTCTAGGGTAACGTGGGTTTCAGGCATACATATAATCACACATACATTCATATATATCGGAGTAACTTTCTCTCCACCGTGGTTGCTAATATGTCCGCTTTTAAATGTCAAAGTCAAATGCTGACAAAAAGAAACAAACACACAAAGGCTCTATTGCCTAACCAGGTCAAAATCATAAAGCCCTGAGTTTTCAGCACTGCATTCCCATATCCACTTGTGAAATATTAAAACCCACAGCTTTTTTTGAAACACTATTGCGAGGAGAGAGCAAAAACTACATATGTTACAGAAATTCTCGTCATTATCATCTAAATAAGGTTAGAGAGCTATATTACATCTCAAACCACTAAAAAGCCATGGTACAATAAAACGGTAGTTTATTCCCAATTCAAGTTGGCGGAGTGAAGACGTGTATTTATCTCCTCTCCACTCCAGGACCCCATTAAATGAGGGTAAAGTAATTCAAAGAGAAACGAATCAACCAAGGTGGAAGGAACAGGTGCTGAGTCAACAAGTTCGGCAAATTTAGGGAAAATGTAAGGTTGAGGGAGAAGTGGTGAGCCAGAGGAAACCACAACCTGGAGAACATAAACAAAGAGGACACAACAAAGACAAGAGTCCATCTGCCATGATGAACCCCCGAGATGCTCGGGACCTGGTTACTCCAAGGCAGAAAAAGACAAGCAATGAACAGGGGGCAATAAATTGAAAATCAATATTAAAGGAATCAGTACAAATTAAGTGTTTAGAACAGTGAATGGCACAGAGTAAACCAGCGGCCCTCGAGTCAACTCCAACTTGTAGTGACCCCAACTCATGGAAACACCACGTGTGTCAGAATACAATTGTGCTCCACAAGGTTTTTAGTGGCTGACTTTTCAGAAGCTGACTGCCAGGCCTTTCTTTCCAGGCACCTCTGGGTAGACTTGAACCTCCAACCTTTCAGTTAGCAGCCGAGTGCATTAACTGTTTACACCCCCAGGGACTTCTTGTCACAAAGTAAGTACTCACTAAAAGTTAGCTTTGCCTTAAATATAGGAGATACAGTATTACCTTATAAATATAATTCTTTCCATTTTACAAAGCACTTACACAAAGTGTATGTAAACAAAATTCACAGACTATGTACTAAGGCACAGGACGAATTTCTGTTGAAAGCATAGTCAACAAGGAACATCACTGCCGTCAAGTCAATTCCAACTCACAGCGACCCTATGAGACAGCGCAGAACTGCCTCGTAGGGTTTTCCAAGGAGTGGCTGGCGAATTTGAACTGCCGACCTTTTAGTTAGCAACCGAGTTCCTAACCACTGCGCACTCAGGGCTCCCAACAAGGAATAAGCAGATCTAAATTTTAGTCCTGGCTTTCCTGCTAGCCTGGCTGTGTAACCTCAGCCTCGTTGGGTTAACCTCATTAACCTCCATTTCATTTTGATGTTTACAACAATCATGTGTGGTAGGTGATGGCATTACCATCATCCCCCATGTCACAGATCAAGTAACAGAAGCTCAGAGAGATTAAACGGCACAGCCAAATTTACAAAACTGGTAAGTGAGAAAGCCAGGACTTCGCCCCCCATCTAATGCTCCACCGTTACACCTTGCTGCCACCGCTCTGAGCAGGAAAATAACAACCCTAAGGGGAAGGCACATCTGGGTGTTGACTGAAAGGTGTGTGTGTTATGTGTGTATACATATCTATTTTGATTTTTTTTTAACACACAAAGAGAAAACACTCATTGACTACATATTAAATTAGATGGAGAACACCCAGGGAATTGCAGGTGGCTTGTTAACTTCAAAACTACCTGAACTCTTTTAAAAACAGGAATCTAAAACAGGAAACCAAAGTCTTTAAATCAAAGACATCTGATCTTAGACATGGTACTTTTTGATTCTAAACTCCACCTGGGCCTGCTGACCACTCCGTTCAGTCAGTCAGCAGCATTTACTGACTGTGAGTCGGAACCGACTCAGTAGCAACGGGTCTGGTCTGGTGCACAGTACCTGACACTAAAGGAGAATATGAATGGGTCCAAGGAAGGGTATCCTAGCTAGTCCGGGTGTCATTCTCAGGAATCTGTCAGAATCTCCTATCAGCCAGTAAAAGTCTTAGTATGACTCACCTTACACAGTAACATTCCCTGAAACCCAGTATGAAAAAATTCAAACTTCATTTTAACTCTTAAAAAAGAGGTCTTACAGTGATGCATTTCCGGCATGTTTGTATAAATCTAGCTAATTACTACACGAGGACAAATTTTATCTTATACAAGATAGTTTATGAACATTATAAGCTAAGTAATTGTTAAGGGAGCCAAAGAGTAAAAGAATGGTCAGAGGTGGGGAAATTTAAACAAGAAACTTCCAGAAAGAAAGGAGTTAGCTACAAAAGAGAAAAAGACAGAGCACTGTAAAGAAAAACAACACAAGATACAAGTTGATAAAGAATATTACCAGTGGGTGATACGGCACGTGCAAATGTCCACTGGCAAGAAACAGTAAGATATGAACAGAGAATTATACATGAAAAAAACTTTGAGGTAAATGTTTCATAAAGGTTCATAATAAGAACCCTAGGAAAGAGTGCATTTTGCAGGAAGCCTTGAGAGCCAGAAAGGAAAAGTCTGGATTTGACTAAAGGCAGCAGAAACCAGCCTGCAGAGAAGTGACATGATAAAAATGGCTTTAGAAAGATTATCCCAGCAGCTGTGTGTAGGATGGTTTCAAGCCGAGAGAGACCGGAGGCGGAGAGACCTTCTAAAAGAATGTTCTACTAATTCAGGCACGATTTGATGAGGGTGTGGTCGGGGTGCAGAAACTGCTGTTGTGGAAAGAGCTATCTTACCAAATGAGGAGTTCTGGGCTCCAGTCCTTGCTGGGAAAGGAACTGAACCTCAGTTTCCCCACTTGTAAAATGTGAGGTTATAGCTCTTCCTGATCCAATAAACTTTGATCCTACGTGACTCAACACTGGATAAAATCTCTGCAGGAATGGGTAGACTAGATATGACTAGAGAGTCATGGAAAAGAAAACAATCAGCCCCCCTCCACCCTTACTCAATGAAGTGGTCTGCAATTTGTCCTTGGGACATGCCTACGAGGTGCCATTCCTGAAAGTGTTACAGATGTTTTTATTACTACACCTTTCTAGCAAGTAGTAAAGTGTCTTGTTCTTACAAATCAGCCCAGTATGACATTGTTCCAACAGATGGCAGTAGAGTGTCCTCACCAGGGGTGCCCTTTTCTAAGGGGCACCGAGGACCCATGCCCAGGACTTCAGCCACAACGGTCTCCTTGCAGTTCCTCAAACTCACTCAAAGCCAGGATCTCATGACCTTTGCTCATATTCTCCAGTCTTTCCTTAGGCCTGGAAGACATTCATCGTTCCCAACAATTATAGTTAGCCTGTCTTCTTAATTCCTCTGTGTCCTTCAGGTCTCACCTTAAATGCCACTTCCTACTCTCACCCTGGTGGCGCAGTGGTTATGGGCTTGGCTGCTAACCAAAAGGTCAGCAGTTCAAATCCACCAGTTGCTCCTCCGAAACCCTATGGGCAAGTTCTACCCTGTCCTATAGGGCCTCGATGAGTCGGAATCGACTCGACAGCAACTGGTTTGGTTTCTATAAAAAAAAAATTGTTTTTTTTATATAAGCACTCATAAAAACAATGCTTTGCCTTCATAGCAGTTATCACAGCTGAATTAATTATGATTAGAAAAACATTTTTACTACTTATTCATATATTTAATATTTGTCTCCCAACAGAGACTGATCCCAGGGAATGATATCTTTCTGATTCACAACAACGTACCCAATGCCAAGCACAACGCCTGGCATGCCGGGAGGTTACAAAGAGATGAATACATCAAATGAATGAATTATTCATTAGTAATAAATGCTTAATTAATGCACTTTTGTATCCACCAAACATGTGCCAAAAGTGTTTTCTAAAAGACCATATTATCAGCAAGTTTCTAGAAATTCAGCCGAAGTAATCAGTCAAACGACATGACATTATTACAAATTGCTGTGATTATCTACTTGACATCACTCTTACCTAAAATTTAAAAGTAGATTAAAAATATATTCAGGTAACAATGACACACCCCCTTTTTTATCCTTACTGTGTAGCTCCAGACATCTAATTAAAAGACTATTGGATATTACTATTGTAATCACTGTTTATAACCAAATGTATAAACTTTATAACCAAAGTTCACTCCATCTTTCATAAACGCCATCAGCATAGAGTACAAAATGCCACACTTGAAGTTTCTTTTACTTATGGATTCTGATGGCTCACTCTACTGAATGTGTGATTCCCAGAATTTCTAGGGAGAGATTTGTCCCTTTCCTTAAGGTATAATGAAATCTGTGAAGTCTAATAGAACTTTAGTAAAATCTAGTGGTATTTTATGGGTGAAATTGAATGTGATGAAAATTGTACATAAATCCCATCAAAGTCCTACAAAATGAGCTCCAGGCAAGTCTGTAAAGTGTAGCCCAGACATTCCCTTTAGACTGGAGTGATGAATCAGAAACCCCTGCAGGACAACCTACCCTTAGGACAGTTCTCCCGCCCTCGCCCATTACCATTCACTCTTAACATAAAAAATCACCGCTAGCTCCTCACTCAGGTGCACTCACACAACTAGATTCCCACCGTCAGAAAGAAGGCTGAGAGCAATGCAGGTAATTACCAGGGCGTCGCTTTTTAGTAAGGAAAAAAAAGGATATGCTATGTAGCCTTCTTGGAAACCCTGGCGGTGTAGTGGTTAAGTGCTACGGCTGCTAACCAAAAAGTCAGCAGTTCGAATCCACCAGGCACTCCTTGGAAATTCTGTGAGGCAGTTCTACTCTGTCCTATAGGGTCACTATGAGTTGGAACTGACTCAACGGCAATGGGTATGGCTTTTTTTAACATACCCTTCATACGGCCTCTGTATACTGTCGTCATGAAATGCCCATCTAATTACAATCATATATGCGGTGCAACTCAGACAGGGAGTTAGCCCTCACCTATGGAGTCTGTAAAACATACCCTGCGTTCTCTGTACATGTTTCTATAAAAATACCCCATAGAAAATAATGAGTATCTGTCTCATTTTATTATCTTGGATCATCTTCAAGAAGGACATACAAATGTGTTTAAAATATAATGTTCCATCCGGGGAGTTGGTAAATTTTTCATACCTGTAATATTTGAACAGATGAATAAAAAAAGAACAGAAAAACGGTTTTAGACTCCTACAGTGACTGATCCTACTGATTGTTTATTCTCACTTCATCCTCCTCTTGTGATGCCTTTTCATTTCCCCAGGTGTCTTGTGCTAACCCTTTAGCAGCCTTACCTAGAACATCACACTCCTTAAGGGTCTACCCATAATTCAAACAACCCTTACCAGCACCTTGTATCCTGCAATAGCTTTCTTCTTTCCTAGAAGTCAATGTTGACCAACGCTGACCAAGCATAATGACGACTTAAATACCTTTTATTCTTCCTAGTGATGGAATGCCTCCATTTTTCTACAAAGTTTAAGTACAAATAAATCATGGCCAGATTAGCCAGAGAGAACACTAAAGAAAATCAGAGCTTCCTAACTTGCCCTAATATCTCCATTCCTCTGAAGATGCATTTTTAAAGTTCCCCTTCTGAGATACAGAGCAACAACTCAGCACAAAGCAAATGCGGTCCTCCCTCCCCTCTGAGGGGAAGCACCATGACCCAGCAGCCACACCACTGCACCCTGGGCCTAAATTTTCAGGCTTGTGTTAAACTCTGCAAAGGCTTTTTAACTTTTCAATGCCTGTGTTTTCATGTTTGCAAAGGGGAGATGATAATACTTGACCTAAATAAGTCAAGTTAAAAGATGCTTGCTCTGCTTGTAATCAGCTTGATTCTTTCAAAGAGTTTTAAGAGAAATCAGTAATAGTACAGTAACCATATTTTATCATATTTCTAAAAATAATTATTGGAAGACAGGGTAAGCTTGAGTCTACGTATACAGACAAAAGAACATAATGTTTGAAATTAAGATTGTCTTGAAAAATCCAAGAGATATGTTCTCTTTAGGGGAGAGTAGCTTGAGGATGAGCCAATGAAAACCCTATGGATCACAACAGAATACTGCCCAATTCAGTGCTGAAAGATGGGCCGCCAGGTTGGAAGGCACTCAAAATGCAGTGGCCGCAACAATGAGCTTGAGCACACCAACAATCATAAAGACGTTGCATGAGTAGGCACTGTTCCATTCTGCTGTACATAGGTCACCATGAATGGGAGCCAACTTGACAGCAGCGAACAACAATATCTTGGGGATGACTCTGAGCCACTCAGTAAGCGGATTCGTGTCAACTTGTGCCCCCATTCCCAATAAAGTTAGTAGCCATGAGAGTGGCCAGCAGCAAAACTCTCAACATCTGCCTGAGCTTGGAAAGTCTCATTGGGATGCAGGCCTTCCTGGACACCAGCCTCAGCTTCTGGGAGCCTAATGAGCTTGAGTATCGCCTTACTCCAGTATTCCCTGACCACTTAATTTGTATGCATCCCTCGTCTCCCCATTTATATATTTGAAAAGAAGAGACTCCAAACCTTGCTTGCTTTTGTAGCACCCACTGTATTTAGCACTTAATAAACGGGTCCCAGAGCATGAAATCAGAAAGATAAGACACAAAAAGGTTCCGTGGATCTACCCGTGCTGCCGAATTTCCTGTATTTCTGAACCACCTCATTTTGCACATACCAGACAGATGTTAAAACCAGGTTCTGATCCCAACTGAGGCCTTGGGACTCTCAGGATACCCTGCTCCATCTTTCTGTTGGTCATGCAGCACTGTAATCATCGTTTTATGTTTATGCTTCTCTCCAGACCGTGAACCTCCGGAGGGCACGGATGGGGTCTTAGTCACGCTTTTAACAGCTAGCGCATGGCCTGACATAGAGCAAGCTCATTCCCGGATGGAGGGTGTCAGCAGATGAAATATAAAGGGATAGTTCACTTCGTTCATCAATCTCACAGTCTTCAACAAGTAGTTTGGGAATTATCTGAGTTTCACCTCTTCCACTCAGCTAGAAGGGAACAAGATAGAACGATTATTGTATAATAGGGCAACAAGATTGAATGATCCTGTTCACGCTGACCTCAATACATAAGTCTGACAAAACAGAAAAGTGATGGAGCAATAATGATGGCACTGTAAGCAGAGAACAGAGTGCCCGACCTGATCTCCACCCCTAAGCAGCAAGAGAAATGAAACTGGGTAAGTGAACACCTAGGGTTTACCCGAGCTATCGGCAGTTCGAATCTGCCAGGCGCTCCTCGGAAACTCTACAGGGCAGTTCTACTCTGTCCTATAGGGTCGATATGAGTCAAAGTCGACTCGACGGCACTGGGTACCTATCATAAAAATCAAGACAATAAGCCAACTCCTGATAGTAAATGACTCCTTCTTAAAGAAGAAGAAAAAAAAAGCTTGAAAAAAATCTCAGAAAAGCAGAAGTTTAAAGCTTGCTGTAAAGATTAGGGAAGGGACAAGAGATTAAGAAAAAGGCTTACTTTTTTTTCTTTTTTTTTATCCTGTGATTCCCCTTTTTTTAATATCTTCGAAAGAGAAAATAATAAGGGCTAATGGGGGGAGCGTTGCTGTTGTTGTTGTTGGGTGCCATCCGGTTGATTCCAACTCACAGCGACCCTATAGGACAGAGCAGACCTGCCCCATAGGGCTTCCGGGAAGCAACTGGTGGATTTGAACTGCTGACCTTTTGGTTAGCAGCCACGCTCTTAACCACTATGACACCAGGGCTCCAGAGATGACCAAGAAGCATAGATGGCCAAATTAAACAATGAAATAGAAGGGAATAATCTCTCTTGAGCAATTACAACGCAAACATAGCAGAAATATGTCTAAAATGACGCAAGTATAAGGAAAACAGATATCCAATGAGATGAACATGTCTAATGACACCTGTTTGCTGTTAAAAAGAGTAGAAGGAAAGAACTTCCAACCTTCAAGAACATGGCCAATTCACCTTTTCAAACGAAAACAGCATGGGCCTATGGACAGTTATTTCAGAATATACCTATTTTTGGCTGGACATTTTTCAGAAACTAAATTTAGCCAGATTGAATTATTTTTAAAAATGCTATCCCATTAAACCTTTTGAAATAGAAAATCTACATTTCGTTATAAAGACAGAACACAATGTTCTCTGATCAGCTGTGAAACAGGGAAGAAAGCAAGCCGTGAGAAAGTGCATGCTTGGCAGATAAAAAGCCATAGTGAGTTTATCTGGGGAAGGCTGAAGGCGCACAAACAAATGGGCTCATATGCCAGATGCCCTGAAATTAAATATTAAAAATGTGAGGTGGCTAATCATTTTAAAAATAATAGCCCACTTGATAGGTTTAAAAAAATGATGTTTTCATTTCCCTTTTTATCATTCATTAGTGGTTCTGACCATTCTCAAATCCTTATTGACCCAAGTATAGACTCTTTTTTAAATTTTCTTTTTTGTCCTTTGTTCCTGTTTGTGGGCTCATGAAAAATCTTTGTATATTAAGAATATTAACACAATTTTATTCTGGTTTCTGCTACTATTTTCACACTTAAAGTCTTTTCCTGTACCATAATCATTTCAGGTTTGCCTTTACTTTCCTCTAGAACTGGCAAGGGTAGTGAAATGAGCATTCCACAGTCAAGGTCCTTAAGAAAGTTCACACCTGTTGTGGTAGGCTGAAAAATGGCCCTCCAGGGGATACCCACAACAAATCCTGGAACCTGTATATGTGACCTTACTTGGAAAAAAGGTCCCTGCAGATGGGATTAAATGAAGAATGCTGAGATAAAGATTATTAAATGGGCCCTAAGTGCCATCACTAGTGTCATTACAAGAAAGGCATATGGAGACCTGAGATACACAGAAGAGAAGACATACACAGAGGAGAAGGTGCTGTGAAGACAGAGGCCAAGATGCGGTGATGCGGCCACAAGCCCAGGAAGCCAGGAGAGCCACAAGAAACTGAAAACGCAAGGAAGAGAATCTCCTTAGAGCCTCTGGAGGGAGAGTGATCCTGCCAGACACCTTGATTTTGGACTTCTCGCTTCCAGAACTGTGAGTCTGTGGTAATTTCTTACAACAACCTTAGAAAATTAAGATACCCGTTAATCCAATAATTTCACTTCTAGGAATTTACTCTAGATAAATCTAGGGCTTTTTTTTTAAATATCTAAAAAGACATTAAATCACAGAACAATGGTCTAAATGAATGTGTAAACAACTTAAATGGTAAGCATTAGGGGGATGTTTAAATAATATTGCATGTTCCAAAAAAAAACCGAACCCATTGCCGTCAAGTAGATTCCAACTCATAGTGACCGTATAGGACAGAGTAGAACAGCACCATAGAGTTTTCCAAGGAGCTCCTGGCACATTCCAACTGCCAACCTTTTGGGTAACAGCCATAGCACTTAGCTACTATGCCACCAGGGTTTCAATACTGCATATTAGAATAGTATAAATCAATTAAAATCAAATTATCAAAGTATATTTTGAAAATATTGTGGTGAAACTCTCAGAATAATATAAAGTTAAAACACAGGATAATTGACAACTGAAATGTAAGAAGGAGGCTAGAAGAAGCACACCAAGGCACATTCGTATTGTTGCTGCTTTTGTTGTTGTTGTTAAAGGCTGCTGGGTAGCTCCTGACTCATAGCGATCCTACGTACCACGGAATGAAACACTGCCTGGTCCTGCACCATCCTCACAATCGTTGCTATGTTTGAGCCCATTGTTGCAGTCACTATCAACCCATTCCATTGGGGGTCTTCCCCTTTTTTGCCAACTCTTTACTTTACCAAGCATGATGTTTTTCTACAGGGACTCGTCCTTCCAACATGTCCAAAGTACATGAGACAAAGTCTCGTCATCCTTGCTTCCAAGGAGCATTCCAGCTCTACTTCTTCCAAGTCAGATCTGTTTCTTCTTCTGGCAGTCCATGGTATATTCAATATTCTTCACCAACACCACAATTCAAAGGCATCAGTTCTTCTTTGGTCTTTCTTATTCATTGTCCAACTTTCACATGCACGTGAGGCGACTGAAAACACCATGGCCTGGGTCAGGTGCACGTTAGTCCTCAAAGTGACATCTTTGCTTTTTAACACTTTAAACAGGTCTTTTGCAGCAGATTTACCCAATGCGATACACTGTTTGATTTCTCGACTGCTGCTTCCATGGGTGTTGGTTATAGACCCAATTAAAATGAAATCCTTGACTTCAATCTTTTCTCTGTTTATCATGATGTTGCTTACTGGTCCAGTTGTGAGGATTTTTGTTTTATGTTGAGGTGTACTCCATTATGGAAGGCTGTAGTCTTTGATCTTCACCAGTAAGTGCTTCAAGTCCTCTTTGCTTTCAACACATAGACCATAATTACTCAAGACATAAAATTATCCTTGACTATAATTATTTCTAGGTCATAGAATTAATGATAACTTTTAATTAATTTATGCTTCTCTACAGTTTCTAAATATTGAGCAAATCATAAGACCAGAAAAAAAGAAAACATCTGTCTAGCCTGACTAGCCTCCAATTTCACCACGAAAAATACCACAGGAGAGAAGAGTAACGAATACAACAACAGTTCACAGGAAAAAAAGATCTAGCAGCAGAGGAAATGTGTTACCAAGTTTTACCACAATGTGGTAACCTCTAGGTTTTGCCTATTCTTCTTCACCAGGAAAACCCTGAACATTTTCAAACAATACCCAATATCTGTAATATAGGAAATTTTTTTGAAGGAATGGAGAAAATGTTCACAGGCAGAACTAAAATAATGAACTTTGAGCACCCCCGAGAGTTAATACTTTGAGAAGTCTTCCATGATCCTGTTAACAAATTAACACTGTGGATCTAGATTTCACCCAAGATACATATATAAGCATCTTCTTTATAAAAAAAAAAAATACTAAAATATTTTATCAGCTAATTCAAAATATTAAATCTTTCACCTTCTCTATAGTTAAGGCTCAGATGCCTTACTGAGGGGGAGCCAGGTAAGGGTCTTCTCCTTAGGTCACAGTATGTTTCAATATGTTTGCTTAGCTGATGGTTCTGCCTGGCCTGATCCCCATTCCCCACAATCAAGGTACCCTCCATTCCTCTAGAGAAAATGTAGTATCTGACCTCCGCCTCTCAAGGTAAGCTAGCTCCATGGACTCTAAATCTTGAAGAAAATGAGGCAACAATGAGGAAAATGGTTAGAGCCCATTCATCTCTACAAAACCAAAAAACCAAAAAACCAAAAACCAAACCCACTGCCGTGGAGTCGATTTCAACCCATAGTGACCCTACAGGACGGGGTAGAACTGCCCCATTGAGTTTCCAAGATGTACCTGGCAGATTTGAACTGCTGACCTCTTGATTAGCAGCCATAGCACTTAACCACTACACCACCAGGGTTTCTACAAAGATGCCATTAATTCCTGGTATTTAGCTGCTATGGCTCTTTTTGAAGACTTTTCTCAGCTATCCCTTCAGGTCTGTGAGCCAGCCCAGATCCATCTGATATATTCTGTTTTGCTTCCGTTGTCTGCAGTTTGTTGTTTGGCTCATGACCAAAGAACCATATTGATACAGCCGGTGAATTCAATCATACAATTAATGCATGAATGACCGATAAATGCTGAATTAGATACAAGGGTTTATCTGAGGAGGTTTCTATTTCCCTGCTTGCTTTCAGTATCTTTACAATCTTTTATTGGACTGGCACGTAAAGAAGTCCTGTAAGTGTTTATTAAATTACATATTACATACCAGAGGCAATTTATAAATTCAGAACAGAAGCATAACTGGCGTTATTGGATGAAGACTGGCCATTCCCACGTCCTGATTTTCAAGAGAAGTCCATTGTTTCTCTGCTCTAGTACTCTCCTCTGCACGGCCTAAGGGGTCAGCAGGCACTGCTCAGCCCACAGGTGTGAGTTAAGAATAAATCTAAAATGATACTCCCATTGCTCTTGCCAGTAACTGGTTTAGTCATAAGCGTATGGCACAATTTGACCAACAAAACATGAAGTAAAGTCTGCTGAAAAACTTTTAGAAAGGTTACGTCGCTTTGAAAATGAAACCAGGAAGATCGAGCAGAGACTGTTAGCTGATCACAAAACTCTTTTCCTGTCCTTCCTGGGCCTCGTTCCCATCATCTCCCTTGCAGCCAGGTGTGGCCATATGACAAAGGCTAATGGAATCTGAGCAAAAGTCATATGTGTGCTGCCAGGCTGAAGCCGTGAACCCTCACACATGTGTTCCTCCATGCTCTTTCCTCTCCTGGATGGAAGAAAATGAGCATGGCGACCTGGAAACTTCATTTGAACATGGCAGAGCCCCAAGATGGAAAAGGCCAGGGTTACTGAGTCACCACTTTGAGGAAAGCTGCTCCCTAAGTAAGAAAACATATTTAGACTTCATATGAGTTAGAAACAAACCTCCATCTCATTAAACCATGAATATTTCAGAGTTTGTTAAGCAGCTAATGTACCTAAAATAAGAAGCGACGGTCCTCCTTCTTCCACCGGGTGTTGTCACATCTGTGTATACATCTGAATTGTGAAAGCCATTGAGCAACCACAAGAGGGAGTTAAGCCAGCACAGTGAAGATGGCAGAAAGGTGAAAAAATGTGGTCCCTGATAACATCCTGCTTGTGATCTCTTATTACACAAGCTAACAAATATCCTGACGTCATTCTACGTGGGGCTTTCTCTTACGTGAAGCCAAACGTATCCTGATACAAACAAAAACCAGTAAACAAAATAAGAACATCACAGCCACTGTCAATCTCAGCATTTGTAGATGAGAATTGTTAGTATCAGGGTCTACTTTCATTCAATTGGGGAACATCTGTGGAGAGCTTGTGCCAACGTTGTTTTAGGTGCACTGGATACGACAGTGACCACACAGACAAAGCCATCTGCTCTCCTAGGGCTTATATTCCAGCAAGAGGTATCAGATGGTGCTGGTGAAAAATTCAAGGTCTGGAATCAGCCTGCCCAGCTTGCGGTTTGTGGCTCTGCCACAGGCTATGTATGTGACCTTGAACAAGGTATTTAACCTCACTTCCTTAGTTTCCTCATCTGCAACCTCCAGATAATGATAACTACTTAAATCACAGGGCTGGTGTACGAATTAAGTAAGTTAATACGTGTAACACACTTAGCATAGTGCCCAGTACGTAGTACGGCTCAATAAATGCTAGTTATTATTAGTGGGGAAACCCTGGTGGCATAGTGGTTAAGAGCTACAGCTGCTAAACAAAAGGCTGGCAGTTTGAATCCACCAGGCGCTCCTGGGAAACCCTATGGGGCAGTTCTACTCTGTCCTATAGGGTTGCTATGAGTCGGCATCGATGAGATGGCAATGGGTTTTTGGCTTTTTAGAAGTAGGGGGAGAAACGTTAGAAAATAATTACATGCAACCTGAGAACATAAGTAATAGGGGAGAAAGGGAGCACCAGAGTTATGGAATCAACTTCAAATAGGTCTCACTAAGAAAGTGACATTTGTGGGAAGACTTGAATGAAGATTTGGGTGAACTATGATGTAGCTGAGGGAAGAGCACAGCAGAAGGGGGCAACACCTAGTGCAAAGACCCTTGCTCAAGAACATGCCTGCAGTTCAAGGATCAGCAAGGAGACTGGTATGGGTGGAGTAACACTGGGGAAGAGTTCAGAAAGCTATATATAAGTTTGCCGTGAGCTGGAGCCAACTCGACAGCAGCTAACAACAGTAACAACCAGGTCAGATTGTGTAAGACTATGTAGACCACTGTAAGAACCTGGCTTTTACTATGAGTGAGATGGAGATTGGATTTGTGTTCAACAGGATCACTCACTGTGGCTACTATATACCCTTCCAGTCTTTTCTCTACGATAAAGGTACATATATACACCGGTTGCCCTTGAGTAGATTTTAACTCATGGTGACCCATGTGTGTCAGCATAGACCTGTTTTCAATGGCTGATTTTTCAGAAGTAGACTGCCAGGACTTTCTTCTGAGGTGCCTATGGGTGGTCTCAAACCACCAATCTTTCAGTTAGCAGCTGAGTGCATTAGCCTTTGCGCCACCCAGCGCCAGTCTCAGTCTCTATGTATGTATGTGTGTATGTATATACAAACACACACATACATACACTCATATATACATATATAAAGCCAAAAACCAAACCTGTTACTGTCAATTTCAACTTATAGTGACCCTATAGGACAGAACAGAACTGCCCCATAGAGTTTCCAAGGAGCAGCAAGTGGATTCAAACTGCTGTCCTTTTGATTAGCAGCTGAGCTCTTAACCACTGCATGACAAGGGCTCCATATATATATTCACACACACATATACACATATACCTCTGTGTGTGTGTATACATATATATTTTTTTTAATAGTAGCTATAGGGGAATGAGGAAACTCTGGTGGTGTAGTAGTTAAGTGCTATGGCTACTAACCAAGGGGTCAGCAGTTCAAATCTGCCAGGCGCTCCTTGGAAACTCTATGGGGCAGTTCTACTCTGTCCTATAGGGTCGCTATGAGTCGGAATCGACTCAACGGCAGTGGGTTTGGTTCGGTTGGATAGGGAAATGGAATGATCACTATTTGATGTGTTTTCACTCTTCCTTCTTCACTTACAACATGAACATTTTTTGTAGTATTAAGTTCCTTTCATAATGGCTGTGTATTTTTTAATTGGCTATATCATAAATAATTTATCCAATATCCCTTTATTGACATTTTCCAATATTTTGGTACAAAAGAAAGCTGGAATAAACATCTGCTTAGCTAATTCCCTGTAAATTCATGATTATTTCCTTAGGGTAGGTTTCCAGAATGCAAACTGCTGGGACTAGTTATATGCAAAAGAGGGCTTTTTCTTTCTTTCTTTTTTTTTTTTTAATTGAGTGCAGTGACTCTTAGGAAAATATAATTAGAGAAACAAGCATGTAGATAAACTGAATATCAAGAAACACTTTTTGGTTGTTCTAAAGGTCTGTGTAACTCATCTTTCACAACAAAAATAAAGCTTTGAATCTAATTATAACCTAGAACATTTTAATTTAGACCTGGAAATTTTATATACTAAAAAGTCCATAATGAAAGTTTGAAAATACGACATTCAATTGTTTATGAAAATATCAAAATCTACAGTATAGATTCTACACAAAGTTTTTAACAGAGTCAGAAAACAGATGTTCAGAAAATTGTTCAGAAACTGCCATACTATTACAAAGAACATGAGAAAAATAGATTTTTTTTAAATATACAAAGAATTCATATCATAGGAAAATTAAAAAAAGTATACAAACACATTGAAGTTTTCTATCTCAATCATACACACAAAAAAAACTTAGAGAAGCAATGAGTAAAAACAGTTAAATTAGGAATCTCTTTTATTGTCTAATAATGAGTTAACTGGTTGTATATTTACTTATTCATTGAAATATGTGAGTAAAACCAAACAAAACCAAACCCACTGTCATTGAGTCAATTCCGACTCATTGCAAACCTACAGGACAGAGTAGAACTGCCCCACTGAGTTTCCAAGGAATGGCTGGTGGATTTGAGCTACTGATCTCTTGGTTCACAGCCACACTCCTAACCACGGTACCACCAGGGTGATCTAAAACATTATGGCAAAAAAATACAAGACTGCAAATTCTGTTCCTCACACTGTTATTCCCCCAGCACCAAGGACAGCGCCTGGTACTTGGCCTTGTGGAGACAGTGAGGAACACAAATAATCAGCTTATGTGGAACATGCCCTAAGAGAAGCACAAACAGAAGACTACAATGATGATTTAATTCTGGCAAGGAGGGACTGGAAACATGCCACAGAGGAAGTAGCATTTCAACTAGGTCTGAAAGAATGAATATGAGGAAAAGAGAGAAAAGAAATTTAAGGTATGCTAAAAACATGGAGTCATGCTGGTGTATGGCCTTATGGCCTAATCAGGAAACAAGGAACATTGCAGAGTGCTGGAAGACACATAAGGTAGACATTTGGGGATCAGAGTAGAGAGAGCCTCAAATACCGTGTAAGGGGCAATGGTGATAAAAAAAAAAAAAGAGAGAGAAAGGTAGCATAAAATCAGATGTGGAAAAATCGTGAAATGTCATGGTGAAGAGTTTACAGTTCATTTGCTCATTCATTCATTCAAACAGATAGTTAAGACAGAACTTCCTGATCCAGGACTCATGGATGAGTAACACAGGCACCATTCCTTAAAGAGCTGACATTCTAAAAGGGGAATCTAGAAGGCAAGGAAAATGTCAACTGCAATGTGGTATGGTTGTTATTAGAACGGTAGGTATGTAGAGAAAAGTTATCTAACTTAATCTTACCAGGTCAGGGAAGATTTACTAGAAGAAATAGCTTCAACCTCTTAGTGGGAGAATGAGTCAAAATGTGGGATGGGAGAGAGAAGAAAGCAACAACAAACTACAAACTATAGCTATAATAACTGTGCTTACACAGTGTCACATTCAGGACTACACAGTCACTTATCTTTGGTTAAGATAGGTTTATCAGATATTTACATGCAAAACATTGTGGGAAATATAAAGATGCGTAAAGACTTAGGAAACTTGAGTTTACCACAAGATACACAATGTGAATACACATATATCTTTAATGCTAAACTACAACACATTTGTGGATGATGCAGACATATAAAGACCTGGATTCTGT
Organism: Loxodonta africana; assembly: GCF_030014295.1. Taxonomy (NCBI): domain Eukaryota; kingdom Metazoa; phylum Chordata; class Mammalia; order Proboscidea; family Elephantidae; genus Loxodonta; species Loxodonta africana. Next base: position 7,011,507 of record NC_087353.1, read on the forward strand.
ACCCAGAGTTTACCATCTGGTTGTAGAGATAAGGCATAAATATTAGGAAAAGATAATTGTCTTAGTTATCTAGTGCTACTGTTAATGGAAATACCACAAGTGGATGGCTTTAACAAAGTCTGGGAGGCTAGAAGTCCAAATTCAGGGTGCCAACTTCAAGGGAAGGCTTTCTTTCTCTGTTGGCTCTGGGGTAAGGTCCTTGTCATCAATCTTCCTGGGACTAGGAGATTCTCAGCACAGGGACCCCAGGTCCAAAGTACACGCTATTCTCCTGGCTCTTGTTTCTTGGTAGTGTGAGGTTCTCTTGTCTCTCTGCTTGCTTCTCTCTTTTGTATCTCAAAAGAGATTGACTTAAGACACAACAACCTAATCTTGCACGTTGAATCCTGCCTCATTAACATAACCGCCGCTAATCCTACCTCATTAATACCATAGAAGTAGGATTTACAACACATAGGAAAATCACCTCAGATGACAAAATGATGGACAATAACACAATACTGGGAATTGTGGACTAGGCAAGTTGACACATTTTTGGGAGACACAATTCAATCCATAGCAATACTTACACCATCTTGTAAATTCTGTATTTATGTTTTGCTTTTGGTTTCTTTCAAAGTCCACCATAAGACACAATCATGAAAAATACTTCTGTGTTTGCACAACTGTTACACGTTATACAGCGCTATTCTCTCTGAGTCAGAATCCACTCAACAACAATGGGTTCAGTTTGGTTTTCAGATTATCCCCTTTGTATAACGTCTACCATGACAAATAGCTTTTGTGATTTAGCTCTAGGGAAAATGTTTTTCACTAAAAATGAGTAAGAGCTTCCACTCCGATCAAGTGATCAGGTGTGGGTTTGTGTTTATTGGTTTTTATTGACTTGACTTCCAGGAAACTCAGAGTCAAGTTTAATGCCCAAAGAATTATACTAACTCTCAGGGTTGTCTTATTTGTTTGCCCTAATTTTCTATTTTATGAACATTTCTGTTCATGTGTTTTTGTGGTTAAGTTGGATCAAAACTTTTTTGAAAAGAGGTGGCAAAACAGATAAATAAATAAAAGGAGACTATAAATAATAAATACCAAGGTATTATGGGAATTCAGACAGTAGCTTGATTACTCCAAGTTTAGGATGGTTCAATGTGGGTCCCAACTCAACTAAAGGTCATTTGTTACATGCACTGGCCTAAATGCTTTACAGTTAACAATACATTTATAATCCTCATGACAACCCTGTCAAATTGTACTGTCCCTCCTTTAATGATGAGGAAAAAGGCATGGTGAGGTCAAGTAAATTGCCAAATGTCATTCAGCTGCCTAAGCAGTCTAACTCCAGGGCCCTCACTTTTGATCACTATTCTATATAACCAATATAAAAAACTGCTTGTCATCATCATGCAAACACAGTAGGACAAATTTTCATCAAATGTAAAAAAAAAAAAAAAATCCGTTGCCCTTGATTCAATTTCGACTCATATCAGCCCTGTAGGGCAGAGCAGAACAGCCCCAGAGGGTTTCCAAGGAGCACCTGGTGGATTCGAACTGCTGACCTTTTGATTAGCAGCCATAGCTCTTAACCACTATGCCACGAGGGTTTCCTCATCAAACATGGGAAGGTATTTTTATTAGTATCTCCTGGGTTAAAATAGATACTCTACATTGCACACTATTTATGGGCCCTAGGGCACCATTTCAGTACTTCTTTTTTCCTTCTGCACTGAGTATCGTACATCATTTTGAAGATAATGATCAATGAGATTCACAAAATTACTTTTTTAAATCTTTGCTATAATTTTACAGATGGGTTGGTTCTAAGTGTTTATTCACTTTTTCACAATATTGACTTTTTTTTTTTTTACCGTGGATCCACATAAGAAGTTACACCAAACAAACGCAGTGTCCTGAAGATGAACTCATCTCAGTTGCACAACAGAAGCTTTAGAGTGAAAATTGTTAGAGAAACTAAAAAAAACCGTGTATCATATTTCGTTGTCAACAACAGAAAAGTCAATTTAAAAGAGAATTTCTTTGTTTACATAACTGAACTTCCAGGGGCAATGACGGTTCCAGGCATAACTCGATTCAGGAGTTCAAATAATGTTATCAGGACCCAGCTGTTTCCATCTATCAGCAGGGCTCTGCTCTTTTCCACGTACAGGTGCTGGCCTCGTTTCAGACAGACATCTCCTTGAGGTTACAAGTTGACATCAATAACTTCAGACCTTATATCATCTCAGCTTTACTTCCAAAAAGTTCCTTTACTCAGGAGGCATATAAAAATCCTAAGCCTCACTTTCATTGGCTCAGATCAAGTGCCATGTTCATCACTGACCCATTTATTTTTGAGAGAGAGATGGGACCAATGACTTGCTTTAGTCCATGAGGAGACCACCTCTGAAACGGGGAGTGGGTCAACCACAGCCAAACCTTAAAAATGGGGAAAAGTGGTTCAAAAAGAAAATCAGCATACTGTTATACTAGAAGGGTGAATTCATACCCACTGCTGTCCAGTCAATTCTGACTCATAGCGACCCTAGAGGACAGAGCAGAATTGCCCCATAAGGTTTCCAAGGCTGTAAATCTTTATGAAAGCAGACTGCCAGCCACATCTTTCTCTCGTGATACGGCCGGTGGGTTTGAATCACTGACCTTTTGGTTAGCAGCCGAGTACTTAAGCACTGAACGGCAAATACAAGAGGAGTCTACCATAATCGGCCTAGTAAGTTTAATTCCTTGAAGGTCTATCAAGAAAGACAGGATAGTTCAAGAACAAATGTAACTGACATCCAGTTACATTTAAAAAAATATTGTAGCCAATCAGGAAGACTGCTCTCTCAAGAGCAATTACAACTGATGCCCATCATAAGAAATGTCAAAACAGCTAAAAAAAAAAAATAGGCAGTCATCTCTTAGAGGGCTCAGATTAAGGTGCAGCATGAAGACCATAAGCTGCTGGTCAGGAAATGCAAGGTCTTATTGAAAAAATGAAACCAGTGCATATAAAACCGGCATGAAAAAAAGAAAAACAGTGGCTTTACATATGAATCTAAAATTGCCTCTGTCAAGGAGACTAACACTTATTCAAAACCCTGTGTCATTGGTGTTAAGTCCTGGACAGGAAGGTGATCTTAAAGGCTAAAGCTCTTCTGATAGCAGATCCAGAATTGAAACAATCTCCCCACCTGGTTGATGTCATAGGCCATACTCTTAGCCTCCCTAAAAAGGGGAGCATTTTTGTCACAAATTCACATGAAATTACTACGCTCAGTCTTTTTAAACACCAATATCTAGAAAACAACAAAACCCAGAGAAGAGGTTGGGGATTGGCTAGGAATGTGGTTATGTAAGGAAACATAACTACTAGGAAAAACCATGGTTGATTAATAGCAATTTTTAACTGCACAGGATGTTTTACCTGCTAACTCCTGAAGGGTAGCCTATAATTTTTTATAACCAACATCCTGGCAATATTCTAAATATGAATCCCACTTGGCCAAAATGATGAATCATAGTTATTTTTATTATAGTCAATGAGTGATCCTGGCATATTCACTCCAAGAGTCAATAAATGATACATATAATTAATTTCCTTTTGAAATCTATAATCAAAGTACCCATTATTCAATTCCTTGAGCAACTGAGAAATCTTGGCTTTTTCCTCAAATATAGTTATAAAACAATCACAGCATTTCTTCACTATGGAAGATACTTGGTTAAAAACAGAAACAATAAATACTCTAACAAATAAAAAATACTAGAATCCTTTACTTTCAGAATTGGTCAGGCTCTGGGTACATGGAATCAAATATGATTTAAATTCTGTGAAGTACTTTTGCTTTTAATATTTGATCTGTAATATCTAACAATGTCAAAAATAAGGGAAACCCTGGTAGCATAGTAATTAAGTGTTACGGCTGCTAACCAAAAGGTCACCAGTTCGAATCCTCCAGGCGCTCCTTGGAAACTCTACGGGGCGGTTCTACTCTGTCCCATAGGGTCACTATGAGTCGGAATCGACTCAATGGCAATAGGTTTGGTTTCTGGTTTTTTTTTTTTTTTGGTGAAAAATAAAGTGGACAAAAACAGGAGAAGCAATAGATTGCAATAGAAAAACATATATGTGAGTGGCGTGAAATAATGCAATGTAAGTTGAATTGTACGAAAATAAAAAAGAAATATTGTTAATAAACCATCTAGATCACAAGTAACCTCAGGCATACAAGAAATACTGGTAAATAAATGTTTATTTCCGTCTCGAGCAGTACCACTTGGGATTATTATACTATACTGTAAGTGCAAAGTTTTTTAGAAGAAAAAATAAACTAAATAATAAACGCTGAACAGTATGAAAAGCTGACTTTGAATGCTCATCCAGGAAAACATCTTTGTGGTGAGAGAGCTTTAATTAGTTCATTACTTTGAAATATTTCATGTAGTATTCATTTTGTTTACTAAGCTTACCCTTTAACCTCAAACGTAATATGCAAATCTGACATGATAGATGAATAGAGTCATTTCACACTTACTGACTTCTTAACCAAGAACAGAGGGAAACATGAAGGAGAGGTTCTGAAGGGGCAGGAACAGTGCACAGACACAAAGTATGACTCCCTCGACAGGTTATCAGGGAGGAAAAAATCCCACAGTTACGGAACTCATGACATTTGAGATGGTTTCTGAAGGGACAGTAGGAAAGGGTAATGTGATTTAGGCTGGGACTATCTTCTAACCACTGTCTTTCATTAGGTCCATAATTCTCACAGCCCAGATGTGCTTGAGCAGATAGTATTCCCTATAGTCTACTAGTCATATTGCCAGATGTGGGGTATAAAATATTCTAATTTGTTCTCTTCCAAGCCATGAAAAAAAAATCACACCATCTAAAAGGAAATGGTACATACACTCTACAATTACTATTACAGCCAAAGCTGTGAGTCACCCAGCCGCCTGCACAAGACAATTTGGCTACTGGAAAATCCTGATTAATGACATTTTTTTAAACACCAGAGTAACAACCTGACCTGCCAAAATTAACATTTTTTCATCCTTTCACCATTTTTGCCTTGGTTACCTATTTAGCTGTCTCAGAGAATGGGAAGTAAAATGAAAACTGAGTTGTAGTGCACATTAACCTCAACTCTACATGATGTTCCTTCCAAAAAGGGTTAAAGGGTTTCTGTTTTGTCACCTTGGAGGCATGTGAAAAAGAGATCCTTTTGAATATGCTATCTGGACTCCCTCAGGCTATGTGACATATCAAGTCATCTTCTAATTACAAATACAATATACCACCTACAGACAAGTTCTTGTTTTTGTTGTGTGTCCTCCAGTCACTGGGACTCATAGCAACCTTAACATGACAGAGTAGAACTGCCCCATAGGGTTTCCTAGGCTGAAATCTTTAAATGAGCAGATTGCCAGGTCTTTTCTCCAGCAGAACCATCGATGGGTTTGAACTGATAACCTTTCCGTTAGTAGCCCAGTGCTTAACCACTGCACCACCAGAGCTCATCTAGAAACAAGAATCTTCTTGAAATCACACATTACTAAAGTCCATGAGTTCCAATCAGATACACTGTTTCATGACGATACAGGGGGAGCTGGTTACTGTTAGTAAAAATCCAAGGCCACCAAGGACGTATTTCCTCAAGGAAGTCCTTTTCTTAAGTACCTCATCTGAGTCCTCCTGCCTCCAAGTCCCCAGATGACAGGAAAAGCAGTTATGCTTTGTATTTCAAGCTCTAAAAACACCCACAGTCCGTGCTGGCATAGTTAATAAACACAGAGGATGAATTCACTGCCGATCGCTTTATTTTTAATCAATACAAGACAGCTGCCACGGATAAGTCACGAATTTAGAATTCGAAGCCCTTGCCCAAATCGCCATGCATTTGAGAGACGCAACGCACAGGAAGCTGGAATAAAAATTACCTAAGAAGTGTGGAAGAGCCAAAAGGAAGATGCCTTTTAGTTCCCGATGGCAAATAAAACCAGCCAACACGTTCTCTAGTCCCCACCGTGACCGTATTCTCTTTCTCCTACTCTACCTGCGAACCTCTCCTGATCTCTCTAAAGCTCTCGGCCTTTCCGCACCCCTCCCCACCTCTTCGAACTCCATCTCCCAGAGTCCGCCCACCCTCTCCCCAGATCCCCAAGTCCAGCTGTGCTCGGAACCCCCTCGGTAGAGAATATCCCGGGCGAGGAAGGAGGGGTAGAAGGGGAAAGAGGTGCCGCCCCCCACACCAGGCACACCTGGCCCGCGATAGCAAGAGACCTTCCCTTCCGCCCCCCACCCCCTCACAGCGCCAGGGCTGTAATAATTACATCCTCATTATTTCTCCTGCAATCGTTAGCGAACAAGCCCAGAGAACAGCAACAGCCGCTGCCGGGGGAGGCTTAGTTACAGAAGCCTGCGCTGGGTAGCGCCTCGCATAGCAACCACCCTTAAAAAAAACCCCGTGCTCCTCGCTCACACTTGGAAAGCCGGGCGGCTGCCACCCCCTCCAGGCGCACACCCGCGCGCATCCCCTGAGGTCCCCCTCCCCGCCCCAGGCGACCACCAGGCAGCACTCGCCTCCTTCCCCGCTCCCCTCCGCCCCAGCAGGACCACACGCGCAGCCCGGGCTCCCAGCAGGTTTCTTTCCTTCCCAGTCCCCGTCGGCGCTTCCCCTGCTCAGCACAGCCTGCGGTGGGGGTGGGGGTCCGTGTTGGGAGAGGGGATTTTTCTGGAAATGCTAACCGCCGCCCCCCACCCCATCCCCTCGCGGCCACCCCCAGCGGTGCCAGGTTTGAGGACCCCTCGCTCTCCAACTACCCCTCGGGCTGCGCTTCCTTACTGGCATCTGCCCGCCGGTTCCCTCCAACCCGCCGGGCTACAGCTGCGGGTTTCACACCTCGGGCAGCGCCCCGCTCCCCGCGCCCGGTTCCCGCCAGCCTCCGGAGCCCAGAGTCCAGGAGACCCCCCCCCCCACGAGCACCGCCAGCTAGTGCGCAACCGGGCGCGATGCGGGAGATGGTGCGCCCCCGGCCCCAGCGCCTGAGTCCTCCCGGGGCTCCCGAGGCTCCCTGTGGCCACCAAGCTGCCTTTGGGGTCCCACCACTGCCCGGCACCCGCGGCTTCGCTCCCGGCACCCGGGGCTCCCCGCGCCGCCGACGCGCTCCCCGGATGGCGTTCGCGGACCCGCGCTGCCGGGCCGCTCCGGGGTCTCCCTGGCCCAACTCCAGCACTGGAGAGCTCGTGCGTGGCAGAGTGGACCGCCCGCCCCCGAAGCGGCCAGGGCGCCCTGCGCCGACGCCCCCAGAAGTGGCAGATGACGCCCCCACCTCCCTCCCTAGCCTGCACACACCGCCCCCAGCTCCCCGCGCCGAAGCCTCCCCTCGGAGGGGCTTCCAACGGGTCGTGCAGACTTTACTGCCCCCAAGCCACACCAAACCATGTCTGCTCCCGGTAGAAAGTCCCCGACATGCCCTAGACTGTCACCCAGGCACCGGCGACAGCGGCACCACGACCCCGCGCCGCCTCGACGGCACTCAGCAGCCCTTACACTTCCCTCTCCCCAGGTTCCGGGGGCCTCTCCGGGAGCCAGCGGTCCTTACCTTTCTCAGCGCTGACATTCTCAGGCACTACTGTTTCAGCAGGTGCTGGGTGACATGGCGAGGTGGCGACCCCTCTAGCCAGGCGAGCAGGCAAAGGCGCGCGGCCGCGTGCTGTACGGGCTCCGGCTCCGGCTCGCGCTCGGGCTCCGGCTCGCGCTCCGGCTCGGGCTCGGGCTCCGGCTCGCGCTCGGGCGCCGCGGTGCAGGTGCTGAGCGCCGTCCGGCTCTGCCGCCGCCGCCGCCGCGCTGTGCAAGCCGCACTCGGAGCCTGGCGCACGGGTTCTCACGGTCGGCGCCTGCGCACACCCGCGCCCGGGGAGGCATCGGCGCACTGGGGGGGCCGGCCCGCGCCGGGCTCCATCTAGAGAAGGTCCGGAGCCATTCCCTCTCGCTGCTTTGAAACTGTAGCGCAAAAGCTGCGGCTTCGCTACCCCAACCTGCTTTGGCTACTGAGCATGCCCGGTTCTAGTGCGGAAACCCCCAGAGGAGCGTTCAAAGAGAAGCTTTTTTGCAGGAGCCGCCGTGTGGAAAGCGGCAGCGCTTCCAATCCAACCAACTGTTGCACGGGGAAGCGGGACGGGTCACCCGGGGACAGAGAGGGAAGAGGCGGCTCCCCGAGAACATGCCAGCATCACTGGTCCGGAGCTTCAATGCTACATGTGCTACGGGTTTTAAAAGCGTTTTGGAAAGTTAGCACTAGAATACTATAAGCACACACCTCAACATATGGGAATGTCCAGCCCACTCCGGACTAAGGACGCGCTAGCGCATTCATGTGTGGGATTAATTTACAATTTAAAGTCTGCTCAATACCCAAGATGCTCACTTGGCGGAGAGAGGAGAGGACCACTGAAGATACGAGAGAAGGTATTTCTTTGCAAGGGAATTTCGCTGCAAGGTTACTGCTGCGGCTGGAAAATATCCTGTTACTGTGAGCGTTGCAAAACCGAGACTCTCGCTATTTCCATGGGCGTACTTTCCCGTGGAAACCCTGGTGGTTAAGTGCTTCGGCTGCTAACCAAAGGGTCGAAATTTGCCGGTGCTGTCTGTCCCGGGAAGAAGGAGTCCATCAGTGGAGACCGCTAATCTCATGAAAAGCATTATCTTTATTAATTATATTTATATAATTTTATCTATTTGCTTGTCTGTAAACCTGGGTTGAAAGGCAGTGAGCACCATTAGGTGAGGTCCTGCCACCTTCGTGGGGTGACTATTGGCAGCGTATAAATGACCCGAGTGAAAGAATAAACAGAAAAACCAAACCCAGTGCCGTCGAGTCCATTCCGACTCACAGCGACCCTATAGGACAAAGCAGAACTGCCCCCATGGAGTTCCCGAGGAGCGCCTGGCGGACGTTTTGGTTAGCAGCTGTGGCACTTAACCACTAGGCCACCAGGGTTTCCAAGTGAAAAAATAAGGAAGAAAAATTAAATCAGTTGTGTTCAAAATCTGTAGCGGTCTGGAAACTTTAGCAACACTGGGCATATTTTGATAGGTCCGGTGGGAATATGCTTCTGAGATCTGACTTGATGGTAGCAACGCAAAGTTATTATGGCCTACAGGGAAACAAAGTAACTGATACTCAGAGACCCCCTTTTTTTTTTTTTAATTCCTAGTTGTATCAGGCAGTTACCTTAGGCCAATCTTTAATGCAGAGATAATAATAGATTTTTTTCATATCCCTAGCTGAGTTGTTGTGAAGTCAAAATGAGATAAGTTACACGAAAGCAATTATACAAAGTAAAAACACCAAGATGAAAGCTTACAGAAAAATGGATAGGAGTTAGAATAGAAGTGAATCAGATGATGAAAATACTTGGAATGGGATAAACCAATCTTTTCCAGAATTCCAAGGTCTTTAAACAAAAACACTGCCTCCATTAGATTTCTTCATAGAAGTTATCGCTCAAATATTAATCAATTCCAGTGCATTTTCAAAGCAAAGTTTAGATGCCGATGGGTATACAAAGATGAATCAAAGAAACGTGACAACAATCTAATTTCTCCTTAGTGTTCCTTTAAAAGCATCTTCCAATTTATCTCCCCTGTGGATTTGTGTGGTCTGGAACTTGGGTGGACGATGCTTCTGGTAGACCACTGGTAGTATTTAAAGACTGGCAAAAGTGCACTGGAATTGCTGACAGGGAGGTCATTGGTGAGTTTTGCAGGAGCAGTCAAAGTGGAGGAGTACAAACGGAAGCCAGATGGATCTCAGAGTCCATTCTAGATGTCAACATGGAGACAGACTTTGGAGTCAACTCTTTCAAGAAGTTTGAGTGTTAAAGAGATAAGAAAAATAGGGCTGGAAGAGAATACAAGGTTTCTGAGAAGTTTGACTTTCAGGTGAGAAATTCCAGAGTAGGTTTGAATGCCACTGGGGATATTGACGTAGAGAACACGTTGAAAATTCGACCTCTTCAAGGACGTACGTATTTCAGCTGTGTCCCCTCTGTCTCCTGTATTATTGATTTTCTAAATATCAACTTGTTCAAGTCCTTTGATATACAAATATGCTGCATGTGCATTTCTTTTTTTCTATCTTAAAACACCCTCTTTGGACCTCACATTCTCTACAGTTACTGCCCCTTTTCACTGGCCCCAGGAAAGAGTGCTCTGTACTCAATGTCTCCAGTTTCTCTTCTGCGGTTTTCTCTGTTCAGTTCCAATCAAGCCGTTGCCTGTCCCACATCAACAAAATTACTGTAATCAAGGTCACTAATGACCTCACATTGACAAATCCAATTGTCAATTATTAGTCCTCCTTTGACCTATCAACATCATTTGGAACAAATGGTCACTCCCTCCCCCACTTCTTTGACTGGCTTCATGAAAGCACACTCCTCTCTCGTGCCTCACTGACCACTGCTTCTCATGTTCCGTATGTAGCTAGGTCTTCCTCATCTCTCCACTTTTGAAAACTTACAGTGCCTCAGGGCTGAGTCCATGGACCACTTCTCTGTCTATGCTCATTCTCTTAATGATCTCATACAGTTTCTTAGCTTTATATACTGTGTATCTCTGTCCTGGACCTTTCTCCTGAGCTGTAAAGTCATTCACATGTCTAACGAGTTTCTAAAACCTAACGTGTAGACTGTATATTGCCAACTACAGATGATCCTCCCAAAGTTTTCTCCATCTCGCTAATGCAACTCCAGCCTTCCACTTCTCAGATCAAAAACTTAGACCCATTGTATGCTTCTCTTTTTCTTTCACAGCCTGCATTTAACCAATCAGAAAATCTCTTTGGCTTTATTTTCAAATATATCAAAAATCAGACTACCTCTTCCCAAACCTCTAATGCAACCACTCTGATTCTAGTCACCATCTTTCTTACTGCAGTGGACTTAAACTTGTTTCCCTGCTTCTTCCCACTAAAGTCTATTGTTAAGATAGTGGCTTAAGTGACTTATTTAAAATGTAATTTCAGTGGTCTTCCCAACACCCTCAAATGATTTTCCATCTCACTCCTTGGAGAAGCCAAGGTTAATGTAATATCTGTCATGATCTTTCCCCAACCCTGTCTGACTCCTTGTTTCCTCTCCCATCTCTTCCACTACCCTTCTCCTTGCTCACTGCACTCCAGTCACACTGCCCTGATTGCTATTGCCCAAACAGATATGCCAGGCAATCTCCTGAAACATTTCTAGTCCCTTCTCCTTTGAACTCTCTTTTCCTAGACATCTTTAAGGCTGGCTCCCTCACTTCCTTCAAGTCGGTGCTCAAATTACTTTCTCAATGATGCCTTCCCTCACCAGCACCATCTCCCCATTTTCTAACTCCCTTCCCTGCTTCGTGTTTCTCCAAAGCACTCATTGCCATATGGCATACTATTTTTTTACTTAATTTTCTTTGTCTCCTTTCATTAGACCTTTCACCGGTGTACCTCCAGTATCTAGAACAGTGCCTGACATACAGTCAATGTTTTTTTTAAAGCAATGAATTCAATAAAAAGGGGTAAATAGTGAATCGAGGTTCCAGAGAAGGTGCAATGGAATAATGCACGAGTATGTGTCTCTTTTTTTTTTTTTTTATGTGTGGAAGAAAGTCGCTCGGATAGAAGAGAATTATGACGGGAGAAAGAAAGGGAAGGAGTGAAGACACACGTGGCGTAGAGGGAGATTTGTGGGTGAGCAACTCCTGGTGACTCTGAGTTTCTCGTCTAAGAAGATGATTAGGTGAGAAGGAGAAGGGAACACTACGTTATAAGAGTGAGCCGCAGGTATGTGGAAAATAGTAGTTTAAGACAGACCTTGTGCCAAGTCCTTACTCTCCAACTCTTTTCTCAAGTTTCCAAGTTTTCTTCTCCATAGTTTTTTTAGTCTTCTTCACACCCTAAATTCTGCTAATATTTTAGAACAAATGGTTTTGAGTAAGTACTAAGCCATCTCCTGCCCAAGCACCTACTCCTTTTCACTCTCTTGTCTTCTCTTTATACCACTGTTTTCCAAACCTTAGGGCGCAAACAGAATAGAGAATATTCGAAGGGAATCAGTGGTAGTAAGGATACGTGTTGTTGTTTCAGAATATGTGTACTCGGCAAATGCTTTCAAAGAAAGTTTGAATGTCACCCGTTTTATACATCCACCCACTGACCCCTCCGGTTTAATTTATTTGCCCGAAAGCCAGATCTCAAAACTTTTCCCCGCTGCACTGTAGCAAAATAACTGAGCATGCGCAGTAGCGAGCTTCCAGAAGGCGGGGTTTTACGGTTCGGACCGACGGTGACTTCCAAGCCAATCTACGGCTGTAGTGCGGATGATTGACAGCCGGGTAGCAGAAATCCGGATCCGGATTGGGCAGCACTCGCGTTGTGGGCGGGGACTAGGGGGCGCGGAATCCCGGAAGCGGCCGGGCCGGCTGGGTCGCTCCGGGGATGGTTGGCGTGTCTGGGCGAAGCCGGGGGCGGCCCACCGAGTCGGCCCGGTTCCGGAGCCATGTCCGACCTCAAGAAGCAAGGTAGGGCAGGGCTCCTTCTCCTGGCCTCCCTGAGACCGAGGCCCCGTGGCGCCGCGTGGCTCGGCGAGTGGGCCGCCGCCCTCGGGCTCCCAGGCCCAGCCCGCCAGGCCTCGTGCCCTCGGTTCCCGAGGGGGTCGCCGGACGACCGGGCCCGGGGGCTGCGGGCCCAGAGGCGCAGGGGGCGTTCGCCCGCCCTTCCCGCGCCCAGGTTTTCGGGGGGTCCGCAGGCTCATCCCGGGATCTCCAGGGAGCTAAGGGGAGCAGACGGCGCCGAACCCAAAACCAACCCTGCGACCCTGTAGGACGGAGTAGAGCTGCCCCTTAGGGTTCCCAAGGCTGTAATCGTGACAGAAGCAGACTGCCACATCTTCCTCCTGTGCAGCGGCTGGTGGGTTCGAACTGCGGACCTTTAGGCTAGCAGCCGAGCTCTTTAAGCGCTGCGCCACTAGGGCTCCAGCAGACGCCACCAAAAACCAAACCTGTTGCCCTCGACTCGATTCCGACTAACGGTGACCCTACAGAGTAGAACAGCCCTGTAGGTTTTCTAAGGAGCGGCTGGTGGATTCGAACTGCTGACGTTCAGGACTGAGCGCGAGCTGTCTTGAAGCTTAGTTTCTCTGATGCACGTAGCAGAGCTCCGTGGAGCATACACGATTTTCTTTGCAGAATACTCTTTGATGAGTAAATACAGGCTTTGTAGCGCCCCTTCATGACAAGTTTTCAAGCCTTGCTGCTCTGTGAATGGCGTCCCGCGGGAACCTAGAACTTAAAACCTGATGATGTCTGCATTTTAACCCTTTTCGTGAACCAGTTATTTTATGCTTTGAATTTTTTGTTGATCCCATGTGTGTTTTCATTAATGGAAGCATGCTGAATCCTTGTGTCTGAGTTTTTGGTCAGTAGCATGAATTTTTTTTCTTGCCTCCTTCTACAAGCCTACCCTAAGTGTTTAGTGGTACTATGAAGTACCACTAGTTATACACCAGAGTCCCCACCAGGGTCTGTTGGTACTATGTGTAACGAATGAAAATATTCAAAATTTCTGTTTTTCCTACCAAAAATTCAGATGCCTCATACAATACCCTGTGCCCGTTTCTTCAGTTTCACACAGTCATAAAAGCCCTTTCCTTGGGCAGCAGCTTCCCCATAAACCCCAGAGGCAGAAGATGTACTTGGTCCCTAGAGGTACCGGTGAACATGAAAGGGTTAACTTTTTTCCCTTCACTTTAGATAGAAATGAAAGAAAAGAAAAACTCTCTGAGATTCAGTTTCTTTGTAAAATGGAAATAATAACATGTGCCTGCAATGTTGGTAAGTTGCCTCATAGAGTAAAAAAAAAAGTAGTGGTTATTAATTGGTAGTAGTATTTTTTATCAAAATCAAAAGAAAGAATAAATTTAATTGGTTAACCTGATAGTGTCTTAAAATTGAAATGTCAAAAGACAGGCAGAACTCCTTTCTCTTACAAACCTGTAGAAACTGTCTTTCTCCTCCTTATCGTTCCTGCGGATCATTAACTTGAGTCTGAGTGGACTCAATGGCAATGGGTTTCTTTTTTTTCCCCTAACCATTAACATTATAATGAAAAGTTGAAGGTTGTAGAGATGCACCTCATATTCCTTGGATTAGTTCAGGCCATGATTTTTTTCTTCTTCTTCTTTGTGTTGAAAACAGATTGTCATGTTTTTGCCCTTTGAAATGAAATGCTCAGTGACAGCTATAGTTAATAAGTGTTCGTTTAAAAAAAGGAAAAAGAGAAACTTAATTTCTCAGTAAGGCAGATTATGTAGAAAAAAGTAGTTCCAAACTTTGCCTGCTTTTGTAGAAAAACCTTGTGCTAAGGATTCTAAAAAAAAAAAAAAAAAAAAGGATTCTACTCCTCCTTTAATTACCAGTAAGTTATGATTTTCATAACTTTGAACAAGAAATCATTTCATAGATTGAAAATGACAATTTCTGGACAATCAGGTGTTTGGCTTCAAAATGGGCATTAAAAAAAAAAATTTAATGAGTGCCCTAACTACTTTTCAAAATAACCCTCCAAAGGAAAGAGGATTGACCTGCTCTTATTAATTAAAGTTTAAAGTTCTTGGGAACAGACTTTCCATGGTAACTCTGACAGTAATTATCTCCTGCTTTCCTGCATTTTTATTTGGGGGACTTACTACTTCATATCACATTTTCTCCTTGTTTTATAGCACACCCCACTATTTTTCTCTTCATGTTATTGTTGCTAGGTGCTATCAAGTCAGTTCCAACTCATAGCCACCCTGTGCACAACAGAGTGAAACACTGCCCAGACCTATGCCATGCTCACAGTTGTTGCTTTCCTTCAACCCAGTGTTGCAGCCACTGTGTGAGTCCATCTTGTTGAGGGTCTTCTTTTTTGCTGACCCTCTACTTTACCGAGCATGATGTCTTTCTCCAGGGATTGATCCCTCCTGATAAAACATGTCCAAAGTGTACGAGACAAAGTCTTGCCATCCTTGCTTCTAAGGAGCATTCTGGTTGTACTTCTTCCAAGGCAGATGTGTTTGTTCTTTTGGCAGTCCACGCTATAGTCAATATTCTTCACCAACACCACAATTCAAAGGCGTCAATCCTTCTTTGGTCTTCCTTAGTCATTGTCCAGCTTTCACATGCTTACAAGGGGATTGAAAGCACCATGGCTTGGGTTGGGCACACCTTAGTCCTCAAGGGGTTGTCTTTGCTTTTTAACACTTTAAAGAGATCTCTTGTAGCCAGTTTTCCCAATGCAGTGTGTCTTTTAATTTCTTGACTGCTACTTCTATGGGTGTTGATTGTGGCTCCAAGTAAAATGAAATCCTTGACAACCTCAGTCTTTTCTCCGTTCTTCTCTTCATGCTTTTCTCTTAGTCTCTCATATCTTCGTGATGCGTAACCCCTGGAATCAAATGTTTTTTGCTATGCAATAAAAATTAATTGTAATACAGCTAGTCAATTTTAAAATACCTTTCTCAACTCACTAAATTAAGATATTTTCCCTTGAAGCAAACATCCTTTTCATATCAGATATGCGGCAAAATTGTGTAAAGTTTAGGTTGTTTGAGAACATTGTGGTTGGAAGGATGGATTAGTTCTGAAAGTATAAAATGTATTTAGGAAACAAAATATTAGTTTTATGTATCTCTTCTTAACACGATCACCTGAAGAGTACTTCTAATATGATAACACTTGAGCTCTAAGAAACAATCTGGAGGTTTAAGTTAGAACAAAAATTATAAGCACTTATAACTTGTGGAAGCATGAGGCAGAGCCATTCTCTGTCTTTAGAACAGCTTTTCCATCATGTGGCTTGTGATGACTGTCACAATTAGGAAAATGTATGACAGGTGGTAAACAAGATGACGACTTCGTGCTAATTTGCACTGATATTCTCTCTTTTTGCACACAGTCTAGCTGCTCTGCAGAGAACAGTGGGCTCCAGAATTACTGGAAAGAGGCTATTGGGCCACATGTGTTTAAGGAAGGGAAATTAACGAGAATGCTGTAGAGTGCAGGTGTGCCTCGTGTAAAGTAAATCATGTGCAGAACTCTGAACGTTTGTTCATATATTCACCCAACTGATGTGTAGGGAGCACCCAGGGAGTGAGTGTCAGCAACTCCTTCAGACACTGTAATAAATAAAACAGTAAGTAAAACACGAAACTGTCTTCCCTCATGGCACTTACACTCTGCTGGTGTAGTTCAGAGTAGCCCTTGAGTTAGGGTAGTGATTACTGATAATAGAAATGGGTCAGGACTCGTGTAAGGGAGCCATGCTGTTTATATCAGAAGAAAGATAGTCTGTCACAGACCAAGAACACGTGAAACGGCAGGATGGCTGGCCGTCCAAAGTAAGTTTTTTCCTGAAAGTAGGTTGCTTCTGCTAAGATAATATAGCCTGCTAATATAACAATTTCCTCTATCACAATGTGTGGAAAAACTCTCCAGGATTAATGGGAAGAATGTTTTGTCTCTGAAGCAACATGATTGAGTAAGAAGCACTCTTTTTTTTTTTTTAAGTGCTGCATTTTATACTGAAAAAATGTATGAACAGTAATAGGTGATGACTTCTGGACCTTTTCAAGAGCCTCTGTGAGTTTAACATGCAGCACTGACAGTGAGGTACTCTCTACAATTTAAGTGAATCATATGAAAGATATATTTTAAGTAGCAATTCAGGTAGCTTCCATTTTACTTGGAGATTGGATGAATACTGGAAACACTGGTGGCACAGTGGTTAAGTGCTATGGCTGCTAACCAAAAGGTCGGCAGTTTGAATCCACCAGGCGCTCCTTGGAAACTCTGTGGGGCAGTTCTACTCCGTCGTGTAGGGTCGCTATGAGTCAGCATCGACTCTTCGGCAGTGGGTTTGGTTTTTTTGTTTGTTTGTTTGGATGAATATCTGATACATGGCAAAACCAAATCCTTTGCCATCAAGTCGATGCTGACTCATAGCGACCCTATAGGACAGAGTAGAGCTGTCCCATAGGGTTTCCAAAGAGCAGCTGGTGGATTTGAACTGCCGACCTTTTTGGTTAGCAGCTGAGCTCTTAATCACTGCTCCACGAGGGCTCCCTCAGATATATAGTTAAATGCTAGATCAAATAGGGACTGTGGTAGGCATTCAGAGGAGCCAGTGATCAAAGGAGCCTGGAGCAGAGCCCGCGTGTTTTGAACTAGGAAGGATATTAGGAACTACGTAAGGGTATGTATCTGCTTCGCGGCTCAGCTGCCCTCAATAGATCGTGTACTTCTGGAGGAAGGCAGTTATCATTCTGACTCCAGTCTCTTGCACAGTGCTACTCAGTTAATTGTTGGAATGAATGACTCTAATCCAATGTCTGCCCAGTTCAGCAATCCTGCAATATCCCAAACAGATGGTTCTCTAGCGCCTTTCTGAACACCTTCTATGATGGTTAAGGTTATGTGTCAATTTGGCTAGACCATGATTCTCAGTGGTTTGGTAGATACTATGTAATCATCCTCCATTCTTTGATCTGGTATGAGCAGCCAGCCAGTTGAAAGGGGAGTTTTCTTGGAAGTGTGCCCTGCATCCAGTATATATGGATGTTCTGGCAAAGTTCACTCTCTCTCAGTCCTACATCCCACTCGTCATACTCTGGCCTCCAGTTCTTGGGAGGTGAGCCAGCCGCCTGCTGCCTGACCTGCGGTTTTTGGGATTTACCAGCTCCCGCGACCCTGTGAGCCAACAGCCTTCTGCCTGGTCTGCTGATTTTTGGGTTCATCAGCCCCTGCAACCACATGAGTCAGGAGAAGCCTCCAGCCTGACACTTGACCCACGGATTTGGGACTTCCCAGCTTCCACAACTGTGTGAGCCGTTTCCTTGAAATAAATCTCTCTGAATATATTTATATATACACATCACTGGTTTTGCTCTTTTAGAGAACCCAGCCTAAGACACATTCTTTTAGCAAGAGCATAATATCACATAATATGTTTATTTTTACCTCTACCTAAATACAGTTTTGTTGTCTGGAGTATGTAGGGCCTCTTCACCTGATAATTCTTCAAAGGTTTAAAGCAGCTCTTTTGTTCTTGTCTGTCTCCTCATGCTATGTACTGCCATGTATGTAAGTCAGGAAATTTCACGGAAGAGGCAAAACTTAGTTGAACTGTCAAGATAGAGAAAATACTTAAATGTTATAGTGGAGAGGAGAGCGTGGGTGAGAACAATGTGAGGCCCCCAACCATGGTCTAAGTTCTAGACTAGGAGTCAGAAAACATGGGTTCCTGTCCTATTTCTGGCCCTTATTACTATATGCCTTCGAGCACTGGACAAGTTACTTATTTTCTGCTTCTTTATCTGTAAAATAATTTGTAGGGTAGAGAGGCTTAAAGGGATGGATGTAAGTAAAGAACACAGCAGAACGCCTGAGGTCTAGCAATGCACCCCTCTCTCCATCCAACATACATGACCACTTTAGGCCAATCATGTCATTTTTTTTTAATCCCAAGATTCCTCATCAAGATGGGAATAATAATACCAGCTTCTTAGTGTTGTGAGGATTAAATGAGTGACTGCATGTGAAAATGCTCTTAAAATACCCTCTTGCTCTTTCCCCTGTCACTTCTGTAGTAAAGGCCACCGTGATTTGCCTTTTGAGTGGCTAAACCTTCCCCCAACTCATCTCCCTGTTCCCAATCTAGTTCGCCACAAAGCATCTGGAGTGGGTGGGTTGGTCAGGCAGTTTGTCAGGTTGAGGAATGTTTGCTATAGTGCAGACAGTTGCCATTTTAATAAGAATTTGCCCCACTGTGACCACCTCCTGCAGAACTGGCAGGCTCAGTCTTCACGAGGGTGCACCTCCCCCCAGGCCATGTGGGCTGAGTGCAAACACTCATGCCTCACATCCCTCTGGAGAGAGAGTTCTGAGAACTAAGAGAATGCGAAAACAGAATATGTCTGGCATAAAAGTAAATCAGGCCAACTACAGCTATGGGTGCCATAAAGATCTTTGGCTTCCAGGGACTCTCCTTAGATAAAATCTGAACATCAAGTGAACTTCTGTACATTCTGGATTGCATTTTCACCTTGCCATTTCCCTTTTCCACTTCTGTTATAGCCTTGCATCTTATGGAGTGGATTGTGGTCAACAAGAAGTACTCCCTTTTGTTGATGCTGTCCATGGTGCTGAATCCAGCCAGCATTCGTGAAACAGTGGTGGACGTGGTAGGGGTGTGTGTGTTTGCCCAGTTATACCCTTGAACTTACACTGCCAGCAGCAGTTCCTTTTGAAGTCTCACAACTAAAGGTACTGGTTAGTAAACATTTTAATTGTAAAGAGAAACCCTTTTTCTTTTTACAGAGGTACATTCCTAGTGTTGTCCAGGTACAGGGTGGCTATTGGGCAGGGTTTTCATCCTGGTCATGTCTGCTGAGTTTCTGGACCAGTTAGAAAAGGAGGCATTTACTGGTTTAGAGGAAAAGCCCAGATTTATTTATCAACAGATATTACTTTGATGTTTTGTTCTATATTTGCTTTGATTTACTATGTCCCTTTTCTTCTGGGACAGGAGTTGGGTGGCTCTTTTCATTTTCAGAAACCCTTAAGAATTGAAAATGTCCATGTTCCACATGGTTTGGAAAGAGGCATAACTCAGATAGGAGGGCAGGTGCAGACCACAGGCAGGCGCTAGCTCGTAACGTCTTGGCAGTTGCCCAATGATAAATCTTGCCTCCCCTGATAGGAGTGTGGGAACTCTTACATAAGCTCACCCTACCCAACCCGGGGGTCATCCTCTCTACCTTTGAGGAGTAAAAGAAAACCTCATGTGTATGATCAGCAGGCGGGAATATATGAGACTTCTAGCACACAAACTGGTCAGCACCTGGTTACCAGGAACCCATAACCTCTGAAATATTCCTCTGGATGTTGTATTCTTCTGTGTCTCCATAGATTCAGTGCCTTAGTGCACAGGGCCTTCGAATCTGGATTGGTGGCTTCCCCGCACACCGTCCCTGCTCCATCATCACACGCATGCCCTGTGTATTTTAGCTACTAGATCACTGCCTGCACCCCTTCTATCTTGCAAGCTTTGTATGTCCCCAGTGCCTGGCACATAATAGATGTTCAGTGAGTACTATTGAATGAGCAACTGGACAGAAATATTGGATTTATGAGAGTAAAGAGTTTAGAAGAAGCTGGTAAAATGAGAGCTGTGTTGGGGCCCAGTGAAAGAGGAGAGTATGTTATAAAAAAAGCTTTAGTTTATTGTGTTAGGAATTGAGACGCAAATGTAGATTTTGATTGAGCATAGGCAAGGGCAGGATGTTAGTTTCTCTAAAAAGATAAATCTGAAAGTAGACAGGCTAAATGTGGAAAGGGGCAAGTCCAGAGGCAAGAAGTTAGCCAGCGTGTTGTCACGGTATTCTAGATGGGGATCAACACAACCTGGAATAAGGTGACCGTCAAAAGAAGGGAGTAAGAGAGGTGCATATAGAAAAAATTGCCAAGAAAAAAAGCTGAACCTGGTGCCTTGACAGGATAGATAAGGTTTAGGTGAAAATGCTCTGAAGGCAGTTGCAAAGACAACTTCCTTGTCGATTTGGAAATAATTGGAATTGGTTAGTATGTGTCAGAGAAAATGGTGTAGGGTAATGAACCCTGGTGATGTGGTCTAACACTGAGAGGATTTTCAGAATCTGAAGACGTCCATCTCAACAGAAAGACAATGTACCCTGTAGTGCAGGAGGCTGTATTTTATAGTGATTGAGAACCCAGGCTTTGGAGATGGACTATATAATTCCCTAGAATTTGTTTCCTCATCGGTAAAATGGAGTTAATAACAATAAAGTTTTGAGCATGAAATTAAGTGATATGTGTATGTATATATATGACCAAAAAGTATATATGTGTATTAAAAAAAAACCAAACCCAATGCTGTTGAGTCAATTCCGACTCATAGCGACCCTATAGGACAGAGTAGAACTGCCCCACAGAGTTTCCAAGGAGCGCCTGGCAGATTTGAACTGCCGACCCTTTGGTTAGCAGCCGTAGCACTTAACCGCTATGCCACCAGGGTTTCGTATATGTGTATATGTATGTGTATATATATGTGTATAAGTTCTTAGAACCATATTAAACAATCATATGTGAGCCATTATTTATTATCCTTCCTGGCTTGCAAGGAGGCAGTGTGAGTAGGTGAAATGGGTGCAGTGAGGGACACTTGTGTGACTGTAGGAGAAAACTATCAGATACCTGGAAAGATCTACAAAGCATGTGAGCCTTTTTTGTTACTACCATTCAAGATGAGGGAGATGGATGCCTTTTTTGGAGACAGAAGAGAAACAGCCAGTGCCTGGGAAATACTACAGGACCCTGATGACTGAGGGAGGAAGATTCTTGAATAAGCAGGGTAGGGTGAGTTTAAAGAAGCTGATGGTGGGAGGGACTTCAGGGAACACTGTAGGTTCCCTCTTCTCCTGAGTTAGCAGGGGTGATGGAAGAATGGATGCAGAAATAACAGGTGTTTTCCCAAGTCTTTTTCTCTTGATACCATTCATAATTGAACCTATTCATACAAATAATGTGGCTCTCGTAGGTGTAGAATCTCTTGTTGTCAGTCACATGTTCATTGGGGTGAATTCAAGATCTGTCTAATGGAAAAACTAATGTTAATGGAACTAGAAAAATTATAGTTTATCCTATTTATTCAGAATGCAGGAAAGCAGTCTCTGAATTGTCTTCTGAATGATACCTCAGAATTTTTTTTAGTCCTGTCTCATTTCGCATCCTCAACAATCCTGCTTTAGTAAGAAAACAAACTCAGAGTGCTTAGCAATTTACCAAACGTTATATCACTGTTAATGGCAGCTCCCCCGCATGGAGTAGTGTACTTCTGCACTACTTTCTGCCTTCTCCCATGTTAGAATATATTTAACAATCCCTACTAAAAATTGTTATACAGAGAATCCCTGATGGAGCAGGACAACAGTGGCATGCAGATCTCAAATTCTTGTAAAAAGACCAGGCTTAATGGCCTGACTGAGACTAGCGGGGCCCTGGAGGTCATGGTCCCGAGACCCTTTGTTAGCCCAAGACTGGAACCACTCCCAAAGCCAACTCTTCAGACAGGGTTTGGACTGGACTATAAGATAGAAAATGATACTGGTGAGGAGTGAGCTTCTTGGTTCAAGTAGATGACACATGAGACTATGTGTGCAGCTCCTGTCTGGAGGGGAAATGAGAAAGAAGAGGGAGGCAGGAGCTGGTCAAATGGACACGGGGAATACAGGGAGAAGAGAAGGAATGTGCTGTCTCATTAGGGGGAGAGCAGCTAGAGTACATAGCAAGGTAGGTATAACTTTTTGCATGAGAGACTGACTTGATTTGTAAACTTTCACTTAAAGCACAATAAAAAAAATTGTTACAGACTTAGATAAATCTAAAATGTTTATGAATGATTTATGATACGATAAATGCTGCTAAAAATTACTCTGTAAGGAACACTGGACAGAGTTTACTTGGATTTTTTTTTTTTTTTTTTCTGTTTTAACTGCTGAAGTTTTGGATGAACGTATTTAGCGTGTATGGTGGTACCTACGTAAGAATCCCACATCCGATTGGACCCATTGGTCACGGTATAATAGTCTAACAGCATTTCATTTAAGTATCATTTCTGGTCTTCCTCTGAGTGCTGTTTTTCTTTTAATTAATTCAGAAAGCTGGCCAACTCTTATTTAAATCTTAGCTAATTACTTTCCCGTTTATGATTGTATTTTGAAAGCCATTAAGAAACTATCATTCATTGAATTAACGTACGATACTCAGCTTTTCTCTCTTGTGAAGTGATGCAGTGCTATTATCAGTTTATTCCTGGATTTTAGGGAAGAGTTAAATGCCTGGCCTCATTATAGGGATAAAATGGGGGGAAAAGAAACCCACACGTAATGAGTATCGTATTTTGAGAAGCTATGGCTAGGCTAGCAGATGTTCAGCAAGCACTTAAACAGCTTATACTGAAAAGTTCAAAATAATGAGAACTCAAGAAACGTGATAATCCTACGAAAATTTAAAAAGGCTGTTGAAATGAATGGCAAGTGGAATAACTCGAGCTAGTATGGACTAAGATACAGGAGTTTTTTTTAATGATTTTCTTTGAAACAGTTATTTTATTTTTTAAATTTAGTGGTGATGTTTTTGGAAGATTTTCTCTAAAATTCACAGGCTGAGGTGAGAAGGATAAGCCATCATTAGAGAGGTCATAGTGAAAATGTCTGCTCACGCCCACCTGCCTCATTCTGAGTAGAGATTTTTCTTTTAAATGTGATTTCAAAAAACCTGCCAACTCTTGTTTCAAATTCTAGATAATTATTTTTCCATTTATAAGTCTACTAACTGAAAAAAAGGTGTCTCATAAACCTGCTTTTTCTGTATTTTTTTAGTCTTATAATGAAATATCAAGAAGTCACGTTTTAAAAGTTATTTATTAATATTTGTGGTCACTTTCATTTTAGTGTAATTCTCGTGAGCCTGTGACACTATCGGTTTTACTGCTTAGCGTTAACATCCACTTTTAGAAATAAGTTTTTTTTGTTTTTACTGATTTCATGCGTAATATTCTAAAGTTAGCTGTAGACATACTTTTTTCCTCTTACAGTTACATTTTTCTAACACACACAGGTTTCTAGAAATGATAACAAAAGTTTTGAAATTTTGAGTTAGAGAATTACAAAGGGATGAACATAATTTGCCATTTTTTTCTATTACAAAAAAGCATTTTATACAGTTTACATTTAGTAAAAAGAAATGTATAGCTTGACCCCATTTTTTAAGCAAACTACACGTGTGCATACAGAAGTCAAGGGGAAAATACATTACTTCTGCAATCAGTGAAATTTTTAAGGAAGAGAAAAATACATGTGACATTGATGGGGTGACTTCTTTGGTGGTCTCGGAGATCACGGTTGTTTAATAAATATGTACTACATATTTTTCGTTTCTGTAAACAATTTTTTTTTCTTTTTTCGGAAAGAAATATAGATGAAAAAGTTATCATCCTTTTTTTTTTTTTTTTTCCGTAAGAACCTTTTCAAACGGAAGGTACACCCAGATTCCTCTGATGGGGAAACTTACCCAGGCTGCAAAGTGTCCTGGAAGAGACGTGGCACCTTCTCATTTCGTTTAGTGAGCCTTCGTTACCTGGAGGAGCTGGTTAAGTGCTTTACAACTTTCTTAGGCTCCTGCTGTCACACCAACCATTGCAAAAGAAGAAAGAAAAATTCCTTGAAATGCTGCTATTAGCACCTTTGTTAAAAATGGAACATAACCTTCCGTTTTTATACTCAACTGTTAGATTTTAAATCAAGTAACTGCTTTGGGGAAGAGCTCAGAATTGAACAGCTTTACCACCAGCAATAGAATTTTGTTTTTTATTTCTTTTTTAGGTATATATATTTAAGTTTTTCCTAAGTGTCTACTTTCTTAAAAAAAAAAAACTTTACAGAAATATTCTTACTTGGCTTACGTCTTTAAATTGAAGTAGCGAGTTTAGGTAGCCGTCGTTTCGAAAGTTGTATCAAAATAACTAAATTCCCTTACGAAAAGGAGACGGTTTCTGTTTGGTATTTCAACATGTTAATTTTAGATTGGATTTTTCTCTTCATGCTGACCTTTTATTGTGTCTGCTGTTTCCCAGTTCTGATTGCCTGGTCTACTTAGCAATTGTATTTGTTTTTCTGCAGGTTATTTTTTTATTATTATTGTTGTTGTTGGTGTTATGCATCCCTGCCCTTGCTTTTTTATGTTTCAGTAATTGCTTTATGATGGACACTAACATTCCAAGTTAAAACTCGCTCTTGCTGCTAAAAGAGCGTGCTGATGAACTGTTAGAAGGATGAGAACTTAAGGCCAGCCTTCAGTTTCTCAGGAAGGTGTTAGAATTTCTGTTTTGACCAATGAGCAGTTTTTATTTGGTTACACGCTAACTCGGAGCTCTTGAGAGTGCTGGGGTGTGTGACACTGAACCTGCGTTGAAGGAACACATCACCCAGCTCTTTGTTTGTAATTGGGGGTGCCCTGATCTGGGACTTCCAGGACACACCTGAGAATTTGTGCTGGTGAGTAAGGGGCTGGCCAGGCTAGAGAAGATTCAGCTGGAAGGCTGATATCAACTATCCTCAGGAGGCATGATTTAGCCTATCATGCAGAACTGGCTGATAGAAGCCCCCAAAACTAAGGCTTAGAGAGCTTACAGGCTGACAGGAACATCTGCCTTCAGGAGAGGAGTGTGACGTGGAAGCGTTACTTTGGGAGCTCTCCCAGGCCTCACCCTGTGCATCTCTTCATTTGTATCCTTTCTGACTATAATAATATAGGCTTAAGTATGGTATACTCTCTGTGAGTTTTGAGAGTCATTCCAGCAAATTATTGAACCCAAAGGGGTAGTGGGAGCCCTCAGGTCAGCTCGTGGCCAGCATCCTGAAAGGGTAGTGGGAAACCAGCCCTGAATTTGTGGCCAGTAGGCCCCAAGGCTGGAGTGTCTCGTGAACTCTCCAAACCTGTGGCTGGTATCTGCCTGTCGGGCAAGCTGAGGGATGATGTCCTTCTAACTTGTGAGCTGTGACCCAGCTCTTGTGGTAATGGTCAGAGAGAGAGAGTGCTGCAGGGGTGGCTGGTGATGAGGATGGAGGAGTGGGGATGTGAGGACTGGGATCAGTCTCCAGATTTGGGGATTGGATTCATGCTGATCCTTACCACATGGATGGATGGATGGATAATAGACAGACAGATAGATATTACTGATGCTGTCTCTCTAGAGAACCCTGACTAAGACACTTATATAGATGTCCTGCCCTAAAGGAGGGGAAGCATAACTCCCCACTTCTTAAGTGTGGGCTGCGCATAGTGATTTTCCTCCAAAGAGTCCAGTATGACAAGGCATGGTGGAGGGGGAGTGGCTTTGCAGTGGAGAAACCTGACAAACATTGCTTCTGCTAGGTGATCAAGGCCAACATCAACAGTCATAAATAACGTTAACAGCATGTACTGTTGATGTGATGTGATGAAGATGGCACTTCACCTCCATGATCTTCCTCCTAAAAACCCGTAACCCCAGTCTGGTCACGAGAGAAACATCAGACACAACCTGTAGAGGGGCATCCTGCAATGTACCTGACCAATACAGCTCGAAACTGTCCAGGTCATCAGAAACAAAACAAGTTTGAGGAACTGTCACAGCGAAGAGAGTCTTAAGAGACATGACAGCTAAATATAATATGGTATCCCGGATTGGATCATGGAACAGAAAACGGGACGTTAGCTAAACAGTAAGAAAATCTGAATGAATGATGGACTTCAGTTAGTAATAATGTATCAATATTTGTCCGATAGTTATGATAAGTGTAACTAATGCTACAAATTAATTGTAATAAATTGCTACTAATTTAGGATATTAATAATAGGATAAACTGGGGATTCATTTGAGGACTCTGTACTGTCTGTATCTTTAGAGTAGTTTTAGATTTACAGAAAAATTATCTACTGAAAAAAGTAATTATTGGTGTTTTAATTTTGCTTTTTAAGGTTTGCTCTTCAAAACTTATTTTAAGATATTTTTAAAAGACTTTATGCTCTAAATTATGGTAGCTGAAAGTGTTAGACATGATATGTGTCAGCAAAATTATTTTTTAGTGTCCGAATATTTGGTTTAAATTGGATTAAGATTTATTAGTTAATATTTTCTTTTTTTTTATTCTTATTGAAGACAGAAACTCCCACTTCATAATGGAATATCCATAATGACATCTGTTCAAAATAGTCTGTTCTGGTGCCTTTTTACGATAAACCTAATAAATAATTCATGGATCATGGATAATATGACATAAAATGAACATTTGCTAATATTTAATATCAAAGTCATTCCTTACTTGTCAAAGAGTAATTGTGTATCACATGCTCGTTTTTCTGTAGTGATTTTTATAACACATATCAGGTGTGGGAATGAACTGTTTGAACTCATTCATTTAGTGAACATCTATGGAACAAGTGCGTAAAATAGAACACGTGTGCTGTTGAGAAGTGGCTAGATGCCAGGGATATCCTCAAGAAGTGTATGGACTTGTAGGGAAAAGATGTGTTTTTTTGCGTATGAGGTTTTATGACATAGAAGATGATGGTGAGTCCCTGGGTGGTGCATAGGGTTAAGCACTCAACTACCAGCTGAAAGGTTGGCGGTTCAAACCTACTCAGAAGGGCCTCAGAAGACAGGCCTGGCGATCTGCTTCCGAAAGGTCACAGCCTTGAAAACCCTACGAAGCAGTTCTACTCTGCCTACATTGGGCAGCCATGAGTCGGAATTGACTTGACGACAACTAGCAACAACAGTGTAAGCTGGCACTGGAGGAGCCGTGGTGGTTCCGTGGTAGCGTCCTCACCTTCCACGCAGGAGGCCCGGGTTCTTTTCTGGGCCGGTACACTCAGGTACAATCACCACCTGTTTGTCACCGGAGTCTTGCGTGGTGCTGTGATGTTAAAGAGGCTTCAGTAGAGCTTCCAGACTAAGACAAAGAAGAAATGCCTGGCCATCTACTTCCAAAAAATTAGCCAATGACTAAGCCATGATTTCCAGTTTTGTGTGGTTGCCCTCCATTTTGTGATCTTACATAACTATCCTATGTGTTGTAAATCCTACCTCTATAATGTTAATGAGGCAGGATTAGGGGCAGTTATGTTAATGAGGAAGGACACAATCTACAGGATTAGATTGTATCTTGAGTCAGTCTCTTTTGAGATATAAAAGAATCAAGCAGGGATGGGGGACTTCCTACCACCAAGACAGAAGAGCCAGGAGCAGAGTGCATCCTTTGGACCCGGGGTCCAGATGCTGAGAAACTCCTAGACCCAGGAGAAGATTGGTGACAAGGACCTTCACCCAGAGCGGACAGAGAGAGAAAGCCTCCCCTGGGAATGGAGCCCTGAGTTTGGACTTCTAGCCTCCTAAACTGTGAGAGAATAAATTTCTATATGTTAAAGCCAAAAAAAGAAAATCGGCCAATGAAAAAAACCCTATAGTCACAGTTGTGCATGGGGACATGATGAGTTGAGGGCTAGCTTGATGGCAGCTAACAACAACAATATAAGGTGGAAATCACTTTAGCCACTTGGGTTTACATGATATTTAAATCAATTTTGCTTAGGATAATGAATAGTTTTCTGTTCGTTTTAGTTTTTTGGACTATTAATACTTAATCATCAATTTAAAAAGTAGAAAAAAATTCTTTCCCGTTTGATGACCCATGAAAACTGTGCAAACATTCTTGACCTTTGTGAATTAGCACATCTGCATACATACAGATTCTTCCCCGTTCCCACCCTCCTAAAAATAACTTGGGACTTAAATAAAATACTAAAAGTTTTATATTTACGTTGCATTTGCATTTAAATTTATTGTAAAAATTTGAACATACAGGCTATTTTCCTGCGTTCTTAAATTGTTTCAATGTTGTTTGTTGTAACTCAGTTTGTTATTTTGAATATAATGTTCATAATCTTATGTATCTTTATATGGTTATCAGCATGGTGTAGGTGGTGTAGTGCTTCTGGCGTAGGTTACTATTTGTGTTACCTGCACTTCTATTGAGATGTCTTCTTGTCTTCAAGGATACCCAAGAAGTTCCTCCCACCCCAGCTGCTCAGTTGTCAGTTTTTAAGCAGAGATCTGATTTAAGACTTCTGCCATAGCAGTGAGCATACCTAGTGATCAAATGCTGGTTTCCAAATACAAGGGCTCCTCGGAGAAGTGGTTCATTCAAGTTCTGGAACAGAGCTTATCCAAGATGATCCTCAGATATCTTGTGGTGCCAGAAAGTAGCCATGTGCTCACAAAAGGATGGGGGACTGTTCATGGAACACAGGAACCAACCTGAAGGAGCTTCCAATGGCCAAAGCTGGAAGAATTTGGGCAGCTAAATAAATAACGATAGTATTGGATTATAACCCATGGTCTAAAATAAGTATGAATCCATACTGACACATAAATGAATGAGTGGAGGAAAAGGGACAACTCCTTTTGTAGAAGAATTCCAGTTAAAAATGGAGAAGGAACTAGGGAAAGAGAAAATCACCAAAGTAATGATCAGTGTAGGCAGAATCTTACCATAGACCCTAATGTTCTTGTCATTAGTCCCCTTCAAGTTGATTCCAACTTATGGCGACCCCATGCATGCAGAGTAGAGCTGCTTCACGGAGCTTTCAAGGCTTTGACCTTTCAGAAGCAGATCACAAGTTCTGATCACCTCTGGATGGGTTCAAACCACCCACCTTTCAGCAAGTAGTCAACCATTTACTCTTTGTGCCACCCAGGCTCATGCTAATATTAGTAGGTGAAAATCTGAGGAAGAACAGGATGTTTGCATACTTTAAAGTATTTCCCCATAGGTATTTATTAATCACACTGACAAAAATAGTAGCTTTGCAGTGGAGAAACCCAGCAGACGCCACCCTGACCAAAACATCCAGGTTAACATCAGTAATAAGTCATAGCGACATCATGAAACCCTTGCTATAAGGCATTAAGAAGGACACAGCACCACTTTTGTGGTTTTCTTGTGAAAAATAGTAATTTCTAATCACAAGAAAACATGAAACCCAAGTTAAGGATATTTCTACAAAATAACTGACTTCAGAAGTATCAAGGTCGGTTAAACCGGGGGCCAAGATGGCGGACTAGGTGGACACTACCGCGGATCCCTCTTGCAACAAAGACTCGGAAAAACAAGTGAATCGATCACATACATAACAATCTACGAACTCTGAACAAGAAACACAGACTTAGAGACGGAAAACGAACAAATACGGGCAGACAGCGACCTTTTTCAGAACTAGGAGCCAGCGTACCAGGCGGCTCCATTAACATCCGAATACCCTGAGCCAGAGGGAGAATTCAGATAGGGATCTGACTGCATTTT
Organism: Loxodonta africana; assembly: GCF_030014295.1. Lineage (NCBI taxonomy): Eukaryota > Metazoa > Chordata > Mammalia > Proboscidea > Elephantidae > Loxodonta > Loxodonta africana. Next base: position 7,041,502 of record NC_087353.1, read on the forward strand.
TTTATAGCTGATTACCTGGAAAATCTAGTTTCCCAGTGATGGCTCGGAGACAGCAGTCCATATCAAACGACATAAAGAAACAGACCATGACAGCTTCTCCAACCCCCCAAACAAAAGAATCAAAATCTTTCCCAAATGAAGATAACAATCCTGGAATTATCAGATACAGAATATAAAAAACTAATTTACAGAATGCTTAAAGATAGCACAAATGAAATTAGGATAACTACAGAAAAAGCCAAGGAACACACTGATAAAACTGTTGAAGAACTCAAAAAGATTATTCAAGAACATAGTGGAAAAATTAATAAGTTGCAAGAATCCATAGAGAGACAGCATGTAGAAATCCAAAAGATTAACAATAAAATTACAGAATTAGACAACGCAATAGAAAGTCAGAGGAGCAGACTCGAGCAATTAGAATGTAGACTGGGACTTCTGGAGGACCAGGGAATCAACACCAACATAGCTGAAAAAAACTCAGATAAAAGAATTTAAAAAAATGAAGAAACCCTAAGAATCATGTGGGACTCTATCAAGAAGGATAACTTGCGAGCGATTGGAGTCCCAGAACAGGGAGGGGGGACAGAAAACACAGAGAAAATAGTTGAAGAACTCCTGACACAAAACTTCCCTGACATCATGAAAGACGAAAGGACATCTGTCCAAGATGCTCATCGAACCCTATGTAAGATTGATCCAAAAAGAAAAACACCAAGACATATCATCATCAAACTTGCCAAAACCAAAGACAAACAGAAAATTTTAAAAGCAGCCAGGGAGAAAAGAAAGGTTTCCTTCAAGGGAGAATCAATAAGAATAAGTTCAGACTACTCAGCAGAAACCATGCAGGCAAGAAGGGAATGGGACGACGTATACAGAGCACTGAAGGAGAAAAACTGCCAACCAAGGATCATATATCCAGCAAAACTCTCTCTGAAATATGAAGGAGAAATTAAGATATTTACAGATAAACACAAGTTTAGAGAATTTGCAAAAACTAAACCAAGACTGCAGGAAATGCTAAAGGAGATTGTTTGGCCGCATGACCAATAATATCAGGTACCAGCACAGTACAAGGTCACAAAACAGAACGTCCTGATATCAACGCAACTCAAATAGGGAAACCACAAAAACAAACAAATTAAGATTAATTCTAAAAAATAAATAAATAAACAAAATAATACACACAACAGGAAATCATGGAAATCAATAGATAAACGATCACAATAATCAAAAAGAGGGACTAAATATAGGAGGCATTGAACTGCCAGATGGAGAGTGATACAAGGCGATATAGAATGATACAAGTTAGGTTTTTACTTAGAAAAATAGGGGTAAATAATAAGGTAACCATAAAAAGGAATATCAATTCCATAACTCAAGAAAAAAGCCAAGAAAAACGTAACGACTCAACAAACATAAAGTTAACCATTATGAAAATGAGGATCTCACAAGCTGCTAAGAAAAACATCTCAGCACAAAAAAGCATGTGGAAAAATGAAATGGACAACAACACACATGAAAAGGCATCAAAATGACAGCACTAAAAACTTATTTATCTATAATTACGCTGAATGAAAATGGACTAAATGCACCAATAAAGAGACAGAGAGTCACGGACTGGATAAAGAAACACGAGCCATCTATATGCTGCCTACAAGAGACACACCTTAGACTTAGAGACACAAACAAACTAAAACCCAAAGGATGGAAAAAAATATATCAAGCAAATAATAAGCAAAAAAGAAGAGGAGTAGCAATATTAATTTCTGACAAAATAGACTTTAGACTTAAATCCACCACAAAGGATAAAGAAGGACACTATATAATGATAAAAGGGACAATTGATCAGGAAGACATAACCATATTAAATATTTACGCACCCAATGACAGGGCTGCAAGATACATAAATCAAATTTTAACAGAATTGAAAAGTGAGATAGACACCTCCACATTTATAGTAGGAGACTTCAACACACCACTTTCGGAGAAGGACAGGACATCCAGTGAGAAGCTCAATAGAGACATGGAAGACCTACTTACAACAATCAACCAACTTGACCTCATTGACTTATACAGAACTCTCCACCCAACTGCTGCAAAATATACTTTCTTTTCTAGTGCACATGGAACATTCTCTAGAATAGACCACATATTAGGTCATAAAAAAAATCTTTGCAGAATCCAAAACATCGAAATATTACAAAGCATCTTCTCAGACCACAAGGCAATGAAGCTAGAAATCAATAACAGAAAAACTAGGGAAAAGAAATCAAATACTTGGAAACTGAACAATACCCTCGTGAAAAAAGACTGGGTTATAGAAGACATCAAGGAGGGAATAAGGAAATTCTTAGAAAGCAACGAGAATGAAAATACTTCCTATCAAAACCTCTGGGACACAGCCAAAGCAGTGCTCAGAGGCCAATTTATATCGATTATTGCACACATACAAAAAGAAGAAAGAGCCAAAATCGGAGAACTGTCCCGACAACTTGAACAAATAGAAAATGAGCAACAAAAGAACCCATCAGGCACCAGAAGAAAACAAATAATAAAAATTAGAGCTGAACTAAATGAATTAGAGAACAGAAAAACAATTAAAAGAATTAACAAAGCCAAAAGCTGGTTCTTTGAAAAAATTGACCAAATTGATAAACCATTGGCTAGACTGACTAAAGAAAAACAGGAAAGGAAACAAATAACCCGAATAAGAAACGAGAAGGACCACACCACAACAGAGCCAAATGAAATTAAAAGAATCATTTCAGATTACTACGTAGAATTGTACTCTAACAAATTTGAAAACCTAGAAGAAATGGATAAATTCTTGGAACAATACTACCTACCTAAAATAACACATTCAGAAGTAGAACAACTAAATAGACCCATAACAAAAAAAGAGATTGAAACGGTAATCAAAAAACTTCCAACAAAAAAAAGTCCTGGCCCAGGCGGCTTCACTGCAGAGTTCTACCAAACCTTCAGAGAAGACTTAACACCATTACTACTGAAGGTATTTCAAAGCATAGAAAAAGACGGAATACTACCCAACTCATTCTATGAAGCTACCATCTCCCTGATACCAAAACCAGGTAAAGACATTACAAAAAAAGAAAATTTTAGACCTATATCCCTCATGAACATAGATGCAAAAATCCTCAACAAAATTCTAGCCAATAGAATCCAACAACACATCAAAAAACTAATTCACCCTGATCAAGTGGGATTTATACCAGGTATTTTTTTTAATATCAGAAAAACCATTAATGTAATCCATCACATAAATAAAACAAAAGATAAAAACCACATGATCTTACCAATAGATGCAGAAAAGGCATTTGACAAAGTTCAACGACCATTTAGGATAAAAACTCTTACCAAAATAGGAATTGAAGGAAAATTCCTGAACATAATAAAGGGCATCTATGCAAAGCCAACAGCCAATATCACTCTAAATGCAGAGAACCTGAAAGCATTTCCCTTGAGAACGGGAACCAGACAAGGATGCCCTTTATCACCGCTCTTATTCAACATCGTACTTGAAGTCCTAGCCAGGGCAATTAGGCTAGACAAAGAAATAAAGGGTATCCAGATTGGCAAGGAGGAAGTAAAGCTATCACTATTTGCAAAGGAATCCTCCAGAAAACTACTGAAACTAATAGAAGAGTTTGGAAGAGTCTCAAGTTATAAAATAAACATACAAAAATCACTTGGATTCCTCTACATCAACAAAAAGAACACCGAAGAGGAAATAACCAAATCAATACCATTCACAGTAGCCCCCAAGAAGATAAAATACTTAGGAATAAATCTTACCAAGGATTTAAAAGGCCTATACAAAGAAAACTATAAAACTCTGCTACAAGAAATTCAAAAGGACATACTTAAGTGGAAAAACATACCTTGCTCATGGATAGGAAGACTTAACATAGTAAAAATGTCTATTCTACCAAAAGCCATCTATACATATAACGCACTTCCAATCCAAATACCAATGTCATATTTTAAGGGGATAGAGAAACAAATCACCAATTTCATATGGAAGAGAAAGAACCCCCGGATAAGCAAAACGTTACTGAAAAAGAAGAAGAAAGTGGGAGGCCTCACTCTACCTGATTTCAGAACCTATTGTACAGCTACAGTAGTCAAAACAGCCCAGTACTGGTACAACAACAGGCACATAGACCAATGGAACAGAATTGAGAACCCAGATATAAATCCATGCATGTATGAGCAGCTGATATTTGACAAAGGACCAGTGTCAGTCAATTGGGGAAATGATAGTCTTTTTAACAAATGGTGCTGGCATACCTGGATATCCATTTGCAAAAGAATGAAACAGGACCCATACCTCACACTGCACAAAAACTAACTCCAAGTGGATCAAAGACCTAAACATAAAGACTAAAACGATAAAGATCATGGAAGAAAAAATAGGTTGAACCCTAGGAGCCCTAATACAGGGCATAAACAGAATACAAAACATTACCAAAAATGATGAAGAGAAACCAGGTAACTGGGAGCTCCTAAAAATCAAACACCTATGCTCATCTGAAGACTTCACCAAAAGAGTAAAAAGACCACCTACAGGCTGGGAAAGAATATTCAGCTATGACATTTCAGACCAGCGCCTGATCTCTAAAATCTACATGATTCTGTCAAAACTCAACCACAAAAAGACAAACAACCCAATCAAGAAGTGGGCAAAGGATATGAACACACATTTCACTAAAGAAGATATTCAGGCAGCCAACAGACACATGAGAAAATGCTCCCGATCATTAGCCATTAGAGAAATGCAAATTAAAACTACGATGAGATTCCATCTCACACCAACTAGACTGGCATTAATCCAAAGAACACAAAATAATAAATGTTGGAGAGGCTGTGGAGAGATTGGAACTCTCATACACTGCTGGTGGGATTGTAAAATGGTACAACCACTTTGGAAATCCATCTGGCGTTATCTTACACAGTTAGAAATAGAACTACCATACAACCCAGAAATCCCACTCCTAGGAATATACCCTAGAGATACAAGAGCCTTCACACAAACAGATATATGCACACCCATGTTTATTGCGGCTCTGTTTACAATAGCAAAAAGCTGGAAGCAACCAAGATGTCCGTCAACGGATGAATGGGTAAATAAATTGTGGTATATTCACACAATGGAATACTACGCATCGATAAAGAACAGTGACGAATCTCTGAAACAGTTCATATCATGGAGGAATCTGGAAGGCATTATGCTGAGCGAAATGAGTCAGAGGCAAAAGGACAAATATTGTGTAAGACCACTATTATAAGATCTTGAGAAATAGAAAAAACGGAGAAGAACACATACTTTTGTGGTTACAAAGGGGGGAGGGAGGGAGGGAGGGAGGGAGAGGGCTTTTCATTGATCAATCAGTAGAGAAGAACTGCTTTGGGTGAAGGGAAAGACAACACTCAATACAAGGAAGGTCAGCCTAATTGGACTGGACTAAAAGCAAAGAGGTTTCCGGGATAAAATGAAAGCTTCAAAGGTCAGCGGAGCAGGGGCTGGGGTCTGGGGGACTTGGTTTGAGGGGACTTCTAAGTCAATGGGCAAAATAATTCTATTATGAAAACATTCTGCATCCCACTTTGAATTGTGGCGCCTGGGGTCCTAAATGCCAACAAGCGGCCATCTAAGATACATCAATTGGTCTCAACCCACCTGGAGCAAAGGCAAAGGAAGAACACCAAGGTCACACGACAACTAAGAACCCAAGAGACAGAAAGGGCCACATGAACCAGAGACCTACATTATCCTGAGACCAGAAGAACTAGTTGGTGCCCGGCCACAATCGATGTCTGCCCTGTCAGGGAGCACAACAGACAACTCCTGAGGGAGCAGGAGACCAATGGGATACAGACCCCAAATTCTCATAAAAAGACCATACCTAATGGTCTGACTGCGACTAGAGGAATCCCAGAGACAATGCTCCCCAGAACTTCTGATGGCACAGGACAGGAACCATCCCCGAAGACAAATCATCAGGCATGAAAAGGACTGGTCAGTGAGGGGGAGAGAGATGCTGATGAAGAGTGAGCTAATTAAATCAGGTGGACACTGGAGAGTGTGTTGGCAACTCTTGACTGGAGGGGGGATGAGAAGATAGAGAGGGAAGATGGCAAAATTGGCACGAAACGAGAGACTGAAAGGGCTGACTCAATAGGGGGAGAGCAAGTGGGAGAAGGGAATATGATGTATGTAAACCTACATGTGACAGACTGATTGGAATGGTAAATGTTCACTTGAAGCTTAATAAAAATTTAAAAAAAAAAAAATCTGTCAAACCAAAAAAAAAAAAAAAGTATCAAGGTCATGAAAAACAAATACTGAGGAACCGTCACAAATGGTAGGAGACTACGGAGACATGACAGCTAAATGCAGTGTGGGATCATGGACTGGATTCTGGAGCAGATAAAGGACATCAGTGGAAAGACTGGTGAAATCTGAATAAAACCTGTAGTTTAGCTATTTTTTCTTTAGCTAACAGTCTTGTACCAACGTTAATTCGCTCATTTTTAACAACTGTACTGTGATTGTAGAGCCATGCTGGTGCAGTGGTTAAGAGCGTGGCTGGTAACCCAAAGGTCGGCAGTTCCAGTCCACCAGCCGCTCCATGGAAACCCTATGGGGCAGATCTACTCTGTCTTACAGGATTGTTATGAATCAGAATCGACTCAACAGCAATGGGCTTAGTTGGCTTTTTTTTTTTTTTTTGGTAATATGATTATGTAAGATGTTAACATTAGGGGAAGCTGGGTGACAGGCATAAAAGAACTCTGCTGTTTTCACCACTCTTAAGTCTAATTTCAAGATGAAAAATTCAAAAAAAAAAAAAAGGCAACTGTAGGCATTGTGGGTGGCAGGTTATACACAGGCTGATCAAGAGAGAGCCTAGTTAGTTTTTTGGAATAGTCAAGACAGCAATAATGAGGGCCTGAACCGAAACAGTGTGGCAAGAATAGTGATGGACAGAATGGAGCCTAGTTGTAGAGTGTTGGAACTTGGTGAGTATTATGGATGGGAGGGGTGAGGAAGAGGATGGAGTCAGAGAAGATGAAGGTTTCTAGCCCAGGGGACTGAGTAGCCAGTGATGCTGTTAACCAAGATGGTGACTGAAAGAGGGGGAGTACCAGGTTTGAAGTAGAAAAAATGGGTTCAGTTTTTTGAACTGTTAAACTGCAAGGTGCTCAGTCCGTCCAGATGCACCTCGGAAGAAAGAGTTGGCGATCTACTTCCAAAAAATGGACCACTGAAAACCCTGTGGAGTCAGCATGAGTCAGGATCGACTCAAAGGCAACTGGTTGGTTTCCTTTTTTTTTTTTTAAACTGGTAAAAGGAAATCAAGGTGGAGGTATCTGTCAAGTTGTTGGAAACAGGTGTCTAGAACTCATACTGGGTATAGAAGATTACAGCCTTTTAGTGTATTGTTGAGACTCTGTGAGGAAATGGAGATCAACCTAACAATATATAGAATAAGGAGAAAAGTACGTAGGCAGGACCCAAGAAAACCCCAGTACTTACAGGCTGAGATGACGAAGGGAGTGAGCCCAAGAGAAAAGCCAGATGAGGGGAAAGGGATTGTCTCAGAAGCCAAGACACAGCTAATGTGTGATTTGTGCTAGCCAAATATGTTACACGCGTGTTTATTTAGTCTTGCAACGTCACTGTTTATGCATTATTTTTGCCTATTTTATCGATGAAAAAACTGAGGCTCAGGAAGGTAACATAATTTAAACAAGTGGCAGAACTACAGTTTAACCCAGTTTAATCCAGCTTTGAGCTCAGTCCCTTTCCAACACACAGAGGGATTTCTTAAAGAATATTGTCATGATTTTCTCACCTTAAGAAAAGGGAATAAACTTTGAGAGTTGATTTGGACAGTTTTAAGTCATGAAGGATGTAGAATATTGTATTCGCTACGGAACTTCTTTTGTCTTAGTGATAGAAAACTTTGCTTCACTTAGTAAAATAAAGCAGCTGAAACAAGAAGTAGCAGGCCTTTGCATTTAATGCCATAGATTTAGTTTAAAAAATAAAAATAAAATAAGCCAGTTAGGAGACAGCACTTCCTCTGCTATAGCAGCCTGGAGGCAGCTGGATACTTTGGATGAGGAAACGAGTGAGCCTTGGTAACTGGCTAGGGGCCACAGCAGAGTATTTGTGTGGATGCTGTTCTGCATCTCGATTCTTCTCAGCTTTCCCTAAAATAGGAATCTCAGAACCCATAGCACGGGTCCCAGGATCAGCCACACTGCAGCCTGAGAGGTCCTTCTTATCAGTTGGCAGTCATCCCATGGGATAATGCCTGGGCGATGAATATAGCCCACTCTGGGACCCCGGTGATTTCTTATTAAGTCTATCCCTAACAAACAGGTCTCTGCTTTTAGAACCTGAGTGTTGTGAGTTTTGAGTTTTGTTTTGTTTTGTTTTTGCCTACATGGGAGACCTAGGGTGGGGGTAGAAAGGAGTTTTTTCCTAGTGAAATAGGGCTTCTCATGAGCCCAGAGTGTCAGGTCTAGATCTTAGGACTGTGATTAATGCCACATGAGGTTAAGTTTACAGTATCTAGAGCCTATTCAGTCTGTATGCTGAGCAAATAATCCGAAAAGCTGAACTATATGAAAAAGAATGAGGCAGCAGGATTGGAGGAAGACTCATTAACAACGTGCGTTATGCAAATGTCACAATGTTGCTTGCTGACAGTGAGGAGGACTTGAGGCACTTACTGATGAAGATCAAAGAACACAGCCTTCAGTACAGGTTATACTTCAACGTAAAGAAAACAAAAATCCTCACAACTGGACCAGTAAGCAACGTCATGATAATTGGAAAAAAGATTGAAGTTGTCAAGGATTTCATTTTACTTGGATCAGTAAGTAAATGGGCACTGGGCAAATCTGCTGCAAAAGACCTCCTTCAAGTGTTAAAAAGCAGAGATGTCATTTTGAGAACTAAGGTGCCTCTGACCCAAAAAAAAAAAAAAAAAGTAATGGTATTTTCAGTCATCTCATATGCTTGCAAAAGCTGGACAATAAATAAAGAAGACCAAAGAAGAATAGACACCTTTGAATTATGCTATTGGCAAAGAATATTGAATATATGATGGACTGCCAGAAGAACAAACAAGTCTGCCTGGGAAGAAGTACAGTTGCAATGCTCCTTGGAAGCACGGATGGTGAGACATTATCTCATGTACTTTGGACATATCGTCAGCAAGGACCAGTCCCTGGAGAAGGACATCATGCTTGGTAAAGTAGACGGTCAGTGAAGAAGAGGAAAACTCTCAACAAGATGGATTAACACAGTGGTTGGAACAGTGGGCTCAAACAAAGCAATGATTGTGAGGATGGTGCAGGACTGGGCAGTGGTTGGTTCTGTTGTGCATGGGGTCACTATGAGCCAGAACTGACTTGATGGCACCTAACAACAACAACAGCAGAGCCTAATCAGAGTTAATAACCAGAGTGGGATCTTGGAGACACTAATGTCGGAGACAAGTTCACGGTCTGGCTTGGAACTAACTCTCAGAAAAAAGTGACCTGCAAAAAGATTTCCTTAAAGGCCTTTGAAGCTTGTGCATGGTCTCTTGGCATGGCCTTAACCACTCAAGTCTTGATGACTCTTGCCCCAAGCAAGGAACCGCTTGGCTTAAACCTCTAGACCAGGTGAAGCCACTTACAGCAATCATACTGCTGTCGATAGAGCAGACTAATCAATACGGTAGGAAAAACTACAGAGATCAAAAAGGCTTTGGGATTCAGTGATCCTTGCAAGATGTGCTGGTAAATTGAGTTTTAAGTCGTGTAGGATAATGGCACTTAAATCAGCATGGAAATATTTATTCATTGACAGCTTTTTTTTCCTCTAGTTAAACCAGGATGTAAACTAAAGTGAAAAATCTCCACATACATGTTAAAACCATTTTAGCAATACCAGAATTGTTTCCTTAATTGTGGCTGTTAGTGTATTCATTTTAAACAGGAAGGAGGTACAAATGGGACTCTTCTCTAGAGTTGTCGGGAGCAGGGGCAGTGTACTTTTCCTTTACGTCTTTCCAGTGATAACGGCTTTCTCGGGCCTGTGTTTGGGATTTTCTGTGTGAACTGCACCTTGGACCTACCTTCTCCAAAAGCACACTTAGTACCCGAGACTTCATCCCCCTGAACTCTGAGTTTGGTTCACAGCCTATACTTTACATAGAAATTCAATAAGAAAAAAGAGCAATTGGGAGGAAAATCGAATTACACATAAGCAAAAATACAAACTCCTACACTGACCTTCACAAGGATGCAGCTCTGCCCCCTCCTCGTCCCACTGGTGGCTCCCGGTCCCTTGTGCACGCACAGGTGGAAACCCTGCTCACTTGTCCCAGGGGAGAGGCTCAGCTGGAAGTGAGCCAGGTGGGCCCTCTGAGGCACAGTCCCCCAGATGGGGCCCCAGCGGCTTGGTCGTAAGGCTGGTGATGTTAGGATATGGTTTTGCCTTTGTTTTAAATTAAGAAGCCATGTATTATTTAAATAAAACTGCCACAAGTCATCCCTTTCTTTTCTTTTGTTAATTGCTTGTCTTTATAGTGTTTGTTGGAAAAGTGCTGAAGAAACTTTTTCCTGATGTTCCAAGTGGTCAAGAAAAGATTGCAACGGCAACTTTGATCTCAGAAAAACCACCTGAAAAGGTGACACCTGAGAAAGCAAAACTCAAGAGAGTTCAGCCTTTGACAGGTAATGTTGTTCGCAGGTAGCAGCGCATTACAGATACTCATTTTAACTTCAGGAATCTATATTTACACTGGAGAAGACACACTACGAGCCTCCAGGCTCTTATTTGGTGACTCAGTTTTGAAAAGTTCTTGACAGCAGGATTGCCGCGTGGCAGGAGGGACAGAGCTGGTGAATGAAAAATTTAACCTGGGTGGGGAAAGAAGCCAATATAAATATTTCCCAACCAAAGACTAGATGAAAGTATTATTTTTTGTTTCGAGTTCATCTTTAATTTTTTTTTTTTTGGACTTGAAGTTCAGGCTGAGGAGTGGGGGTATTGGTTCAGCCAGTCCTTGGTTTTGCTGTGATGAGAATATGTACTTCTTCTGTCACTGTCATGCTCAGCTGTACTGATCCTTGGATGACTTTGACCCTTCATTCATCTTGTGTCACTGAGGGAAAGGCCCCTGATGTCCTTCTCTTTGTTACTCTCACTTACCAGTAAGTCTTTGGTGGGTGTCCATCCCAGTGATGGCCTTTGCCAAGATCACTTGAGCAGTTACTGCCTGCAGCGAAAGGTTCGCTAACTCCAGTTCTCTGGCAGTGTAGCCATATCAACAAAGTGAGAGACCACTGTGTGGAGAGACAGGTACATAAGGCCACAGCGACTGGCTGGAAACTGTTACTGTCCACATAGATAAGTAAATAACTTGGATCGCTGAATATCCTTTGTTGGAATCGTTTCCGTATCTCTTTAACGATATCCTTTCATTAGACATTTGTTCTCTATGTGATTCTGTTCCCGAAGGACTCGTTCTTTCTTCTGCTGGCCCAGCTGAATAACCTCGTCACAAGAGACAACTTAATTCCCATTTATTCACATATCTTATAACGCTTCCTCAACTGGATCTCAGCAAGCGGGCTCAGTCAGCCCACAAATCTGCTTCCTGCCCTGCAGGTCAGGTCTCCATTTACTTGGAACACGTTTTACCACAGAAATAGTGTTAATACACAGTGATTAGGTTTCCAGGCAAGCCCACAGAAACCTACTGAACCTACAATAGAGTGGATTGCTGATGGGCACAATTCTGGATTCTGGTACCAGGTGCATATATCACAAGCGAGGAGGGGAAATTTTCTTGCACCTCTCCTAAATGTAGGGTCACACAAAGCACGCTTTTCATACAGGACAGAGCACTGTTTTTCATGTTCCCATTCTGTATACTTTTCAAATGCCTTAATGTTTTCAGGAAGCCCTAAGCTCCCAGTATAGCATCCCGCCTCAAGGCTGCCATAGGCAAGCACACCTTACTCTCAGCTGTTTCTCTTCTGGTGCCGATTCCAACAGAACGTCAGGATAGAATTCGGATTGCCTGAATTAATACAGAAGATAAATGACTGATGTTAAATGAACTTTTATTTTTCATGGAATATACCTGTTCTACCTATTAGAAATTTACTTGTTTTTTCAATGAGTATAAGAATATTAAAAAAAAAAGGGGGGGGGGCAGGTCATGTGAAGAGAATGCTTTGTGTTAAACTAAAACCAAACCCGTTGCCGTGGAGTTGATTCCGACTCACAGCAACCCTATAGGACAGAGTAGGACTGCCCCATAGGGTTTCCAAGGAGGACCTGGTAGATTCAAACTGCTGACCTTTTGGTTAGCAGCCATAGCATTTAACTACTATGCCACCAGGGTTTCCATTAGAGCATTACTATGTGATAAGCATGCCATCCTTAAGGTTTTGTGTTTTTCTCTCTGAATTTTATTGAACCGACACCCTACTTAAAAAAAAAAAAAAATTGTTTTAGAATCTATTTGCTTTTTCCTCCCTCCTCCAACTTAAAAAGTTTTAATAGTGATTATTCAACGATAATGTATTTGGTGATAGGAAGACAAGGTGAGGTGGGACAGTTGAAGCTTTATGCATGGATGGATCATTTCTAAGGCTGAAATTAACATCTACAAATTCTAGGCCAATGTATCAAATAGAATTTTACCTTAGAAGATAAATAACAAAGTACTGCTTCTTTTATGTAATATATAGTCCCTCTGTTACACATACTTTTTTTTTTGCCTAAAAAGTTAACTTTTTATTTTTTGTATCACTATTTAAAAATAAACAATTTAATACCTCATTTTTCTGAATACAGTTAAGGGACAATTCTTTAAATTATTCATATTTTACTAAAATAAGTTATATGCGAATGTAATAATGACAAATGACAAGCTTAAGCCATGAAGGAGTGATTTTTTTTTTCAAGTTGATTTTAACTTTTAAAATGAATGAATCCATTTTGATTCTTAACAAATCTCTTAACTTTCTTCAAAGCTATTCATAATCCTTTGGGTGATCTCTTCCACAAAAGCTCTAGTGTTCAGTCATTTCATGTCAGTGGGCGTTGGGAAGATGTTATTTGGTATAAAGACATTGAATTAAAAATCAAAATATTGATGTAAGCTTGATTTCAGAATGTGTTTATTATATTTAAAAAAGACTAGTTTTAAAGGTTTAGAAGTTGGTTTTATCAAAGAAATGCGTATGAGTGAATAAAAAGATTACAGACTGTAAATACAGCTTTTTATCTAGTCAGAATTTTCTTTCAAAGGAGTCTAGGAGTTAGCAGGAGGGCGTCAAACTTAAGAGCCTGAGCTGTGATCAGCACAACATAGGGTTTTGCTAATGCTGGTGGAAGCCACGTTCTGTGCGGCAAAATTGCTTGTGGTTTTGTGCATCAAAGTTAACACCAGTGTCCAAGTGTGGGTAAAAAAGCAGGAACTGTGAACAGCAGGGAACCCAACAGCATCCAGGGCATATCCTGGAGGACTAGTGTAAGGACAGTGCAGAGTAAGAGGACACGGAGGGGACTCCAGTCAGAACGAGGGTGTGTGTGCTGCCATCTCTCCAGGTTTCCTCAGTGATCTGCTCCCACGTGTACGGTTTGTAAGCTTTAAATGTCTATCCTAGCATGTCATACGTCTTTGAGTTGTGACAGCAGACAAGCAGTAAATCCACATGCCATTGACAATTTAGACTCTTCGGCTATAGGTAGCTGAAACCACTTGGCCCTAGCTAAAAAGAAAGAGAGAATTTGTCACAAAGATAGAATGTGACAAGGATAGGAAACAGGCTGTGCCTCAGGAAGGGCCTCACACTGGGACCTGGGAAGGCGGCAGGATTCCCGTTTCTTCCTTCCTCTGCAGTGAGCTTCATACTTCTCTCTCCTTTCAGAACTGTCTCCACCGCTCAGAGAGGGCTGCAGTGCGTTGGGTGTTCTGGTCAAACAGAATGTGGATGAGCACAACCAAGTAGCATCATTTCACATGGTTTTAGACAACGAACAGAGGTGCACGTGTTTTTGAGGGTTTTATCATTTCATGGGTGATAGTTGGATACACTGGTATAACCATTACGCAAAATAAGATGTGCACCATGTCCATATTCCCTGGCCCCCTCCAGTCGTGCCAATCAGCTGCCCACTCTCCCTACCCTTCTTGAAACCATTATCATGTGTCTGTCACCAAAGGTTAGTTTTGCCTGTGTTTGAATTTCATCTAAGTGGAATCCTCCAGTACGTGCTATTTTCTGTATATAGCCTCTTTTCTTTAACATAATGTTTGAAATTTATTTGTGTTGTTGCACATCAGTAGTTTGCTCCATTTTATTAAGGAGAAGTATTGCGTTGTAATGATACACGATAATTTATCTACTCTACTGTTGATGGACATTTGGGTTATTTCCACTTTGGAGCCATTAAGAATAAGGCTGCTATGAATATTCTTGTGCAGTACTCTTTTATTTTTATTTATTTTTTTTGTGGACATGTTCTCATACCTTTGCGTGTATACTTAGGGGAGTATAAATTAATGGGACATAGAGTGTATGTGGTTGGCACAGATGGCTTGCGCTTGCCTACTAAGCCTGCCAGCTGAAAGGCTGAGTGGTTCTGACCCACCCAGCGTTACCATGGGAGAAGGTCCCGGTGATCTGCTTCTGGAAGAATCACCGCCACGGGAACCCATCGGAACTCGGTTCTGCCATGACGTCCGGGGTCACCCCGAGTCAGGATCGCCCCGAGTCAGGGTCGCCCCGAGTCAGGATCAGCTCGACGGCAGTGGGCTTGTTTGTTTTAGGGCAGGTATGTGTTTAACTTTTACGAAGTTACCAAGCAATTCTCTGAAGAGGTTGTACGATTTTACAGTCCCACCAGCAACGTGTGATGAGAGTTACTTCACGTCTTTGCCAACATTTGATGTCTTGAGTCTTTTTATTTTATTATTGTAACCATTCTAGTACATGTGAAATAGTATTTACATCGATTTTAATTTGCATTTCCTTATTGACTAAGGCTTTTGATCATGTTTTCATTTGTGCTTACTGGCCATTAGTATATCTTCTTTTAGTAACTATTCAAATCTTTTGCCTGTTTTTGAAAATTGGATTATTTGTCTTTTTATTGTTGCTCTGTAGTAGTTTTTTGTGTATTCTGAACACAATTCCTTTGTCATACAATTAACATGACTAATTTCCCCAGTCTTCTGTGATTGTTTGTTTTTCGATAGAGTATCTTGAAGAATAGAAAATTTTAATTTTAATGAAGTTCAGTTTATTAATTTTTTTTCATTATGCTTTGTGCTTTTTGTGCCCTTTTCAAGAGATCTTTACCGCACAGTCATGAAAATATTCTCCTGTATTTCTCCCTAGGGAGTCATATTGTTCTGGGTTTTATTTGTTGCTCTGGGTTCTATGTTCCACCTTGAATCGGTTTTTGATTATGAAGTGAGATATGCTTTGGGACTCATAGTTTTCTATATTGACATCCAGTTACTCCAGTGCATTTGCTAAAAAGACTGGTCTTTCCCCATTGAATTGACTTGACACCTCTGTCAGAAATCAACTGACCATATCTAACAAGCGACTTGTGTCCACAATGTACTAAGAACCTTTAATAAGATCACTCATTCACAGTGGGGAAAAGATTTGAATAAATACTTCACGTAAGAATATACACAAACACCCAAAAGGTACATGAAAAGCTGGTCAACATCCCTGATCGTTAAGAGAAATGCAACTTAAAACCATATTGAAATACCACTTTGCACCCAATAAACCAAAAAAAAAAAAAAAAACCAAACCCAGTGCCGTCGAGTCGATTCCGACTCATAGCGACTCTATAGTGCAGGGTAGAACTGCCCCATAGAGCTTCCAAGGAGCGCCTGGTGGATTCGAACTGCCAACCCTTTGGTTAGCAGCCATGGCTCTTAACCACTACACCCCAAGGGTTTCCTTGCACCCAATAGAATGTCTAAAATTAAAAATTCTGACAATGCCAGTGTTAGCAAAGTATGGAACAACAAAATATTTGTGCAAAATAGCATGCTGGAATTTGGGCATAGATTCTGTTGAATTTACGTATCAACTTAATAACAATAGACATTTTAACAATATTGAGTCTTCTGTTGCATGAATATGGCATATCTCTATTTAATAGGCCTTCCTTAATTTCTCTCAGCACTGTTTTATAGCTTTCAGTGTGGAGATCTTTTATTAGATCTATAAAACCAAAACTAAACTCAAACCCATTGCCGTCGAGTCAGTTCCTACTCATAGCGACCTTATAGGACAGAGTAGAACTGCCTAATAGGGTTTTCAAGAAGCAGCCGGTAGATTCAAACTGCTAACCTTTTAGTTAGCAGTCATAACTCTTAACCACTGCGCCACAAGGGGTCCGTTAGATCTGTAGCTTTTTTTTAATTTAATGTTATTGTAAATGGTTTTGTTATTTTCCAGTTGTTTGCTGCTGTATTTAGAAAACACAACTGATTTTTGCATGTTGACATAGTCTTGGTACTTTGCTAAATGTACTGATTTGTTCTAATCATTTATATAATCTCCTGGATCTTGTTATGTTCACAGTTGTCTGTGTCTTAGTTTCCTGGGACTACTGTAACAAAGTACCACAAAGTGGGTGGCTTTAAAGAATAAAAACATATTGTCTCACAGTTCTGAAGGCTAGAAGTTCAAGTTCAGTATGTCAGCAGGGCTGTGCACTTTCTGTCAACTCTAAGAGAAGGCCCCCCCGACCCCGCTCCCCATCTCTCCCAGCTTCTTGCAGCCCCAGCCATTTCTCAGAGTTCCTTGGCTTGTAGGTGTATGTTTACATGCAGTCTTCCCCCCGCCCCGTCTGACTCTGTGCCTGTGTCTATTCTCCTCTTTTATAGGTTAGGATCTACCCTCAACTTGGTCTGACCTCTTTAACTAATAACATCTTCAGAGAAAGACCCTATATCCAAACAAGGTTACATTCACAGGTACAAGGATGGCATATCTTTTGGGGGAGGCGGGGGACACAATTCAATCCATAACAGTCTGCAAATGACAATAGCTATCTCTCTTCCTTTCCAAAAAAACCTTGTCATTAAATATCTAAGAGAAATCAGGATACTATAAAAGGAACAGACAATGCATGGGATGTAGAAAATTGCAAGAGAATGTGTTCTCATTCCTGCAATGAGATAAAGCTGAATAATCTACAAAACATTAAGGTTTCTTGAACTCATCAGAGAGCCAGCGTCACAAAGCAACTGAGTGAACTGAATTTTAAAGAACAACAAAGCCTCTCCAAGGAGAGGTGGGATACACAGACTGTTTGCAGAGCCTGGGAAGAATAGGCGGCCACCACAGAAGCTGGTAAGGAGAAATCAGCTAAAGTTACAGTGAATTATGAAGAACGGAGTGTGGGCTGTCAGGTGAGATCCCAGTAGGGGAGGCTGTGCTCTCTCACAAGCTCTTTTCTGTGGGCATCTGCTAGATAATTCCGAGAAAGATGAGGTCTGGACAGGACACCAGATAAGAGCCCTCTCAGTGAGGTAAGCGTGTAGGGAAAGGTAGGCTATCTCGGGGAGGGATGCCTGATCCCCTGCCCCTCTTCTCATAGAAAGTGAAAGCCTTAAGCTCCTGGGGAAAAGACTGGAAACTGTCCTGCACCCAGGTCCCAAAGACCCACTGTTTTTGCGGGAGAAAACTGAAACCAAACCCATTGCCGTCAAGTCAATTCCAGCTCATAACACCCCTATAGGACAGAATAGAACTGCCCCATAGGGTTTCCAAGGAGCAGCTGGTGGATTCCAACTGCTGACTTTTTTTAATTCTACCACTAAATCACCACTGCCCTCTAGACCGACATTAAATGACAATGTCTCAAAATAAGGGGCAAAGGAGACTGCAAACATCCAGAGAGAAAAAAAGATCACAAACGGAGAGTCAGATAGCAGGATAGCACCAACACCGTGGAAGAAAGTGGGAAGGTGCCTTACCCCTGAAATCCACTAACTGGGGACGGTGCCTGACCCCTGAAATCACTCACTGGGGACGGCGCCTGACCCCTGAAATCACTCACTGGGGACGGCGCCTGACCCCTGAAATCACTCACTGGGGACGGCGCCTGACCCCTGAAATCACTCACTGGGGACGGCGCCTGACCCCTGCAATCACTCACTGGGGACGGCGCCTGACCCCTGCAATCACTCACTGGGGACGGCGCCTGACCCCTGCAATCACTCACTGGGGACGGTGCCTGACCCCTGCAATCACTAACTGGTGATTCAGTAACCTGCTGCTGCAGATTTTCAAGGAATGTGTGAGGACAGACAGTTCTGGAGGAATTGATTCCTAGATCTTTGGTTTCCATAATGTTCTTTTAGGAGTGAGCTCAGGTTTTGTGGATTTTGAAGCTTTATACAATTCTGGAGACCTTCTTAAAGGAAAAAAAGAAAAGATTTGTGAATACAGAAGTAGGGGGCTTGGAGGGGCGCATGCAAATGAGGAGCCCTGAAGCTTCCTGTGAAAAGGACCTCTTTAACTCTTCCCTAAATTGGATTTTCTTCAGAATCTGTCTAAGGGTCTTGTTGGCGTTCTGACCTCATTTCCCTTTTGTAACTCTTAATTCTCCCACTTTATGTAAGAAGGGCTTACCTCTCATTTATTCCAGTCCTTCTGAGGTCCTTGCTCCTGGATATGGAAACCCCTTTGGGATAGCCAAAAAAGGGACTCTTGGGAATCCTGGTCTCATGGAGAGAAAGTGACTTGTTCTGGTGACTAAGTAGCAAATCCCTTTGCAAGTCAAATGGTTTACATTTCTTCCAGCAAAATTGAAGGAACTAATTGAGTTATCAGCTGACAGATCATTAAAAATAATTTGCGATGATGGATTTCTCTGATTTCTGGCATGTAACGCAGAGGGAATTCAGTGAATCAAGTGACATTGCTATTAAAAAAAAATCCCTTGCGCTGTCATCTACTTATTTATGTGATCAAAGTGTCTCAGCAATTACTTCTGTAAAAATGAAAAATAGGAAGAGAATTCATGCAGAACCATGTCTTATAGCAATAATAAATATTCCGCCACAATTGGGAAGAAAAGCCCAAATTCTTTTCCTCTCATTCAGATTCATTTCCAGTAAAATTTTACCCTTTGTATTGAATAATTATCAAAATTAATAATTGTTATTTTTATCAATTGCATACTACTAAATTGTAATCTAGAAAAAATTACATTTAACATCGTGGAAATTTTTTTAAATAAAATTTGTTTGAGAAATATATGATAAAGTCATTATAAACCCCCAAAAAGACCCATTGCCTGGGAGATGATTCCAACTCAGCGACTCAGGTGGCACAGTGGCTAAGCACTAGGCTACTTACCCAGACGTTGACAGTTTGAACCCACCCGCTGCTCTGCGGGAAAAAGATGTGGCAGTCCCGTAAAGATGTACTTCCTTGGAAACACGATGGGCCATTCTACTCTGTCCTGTAGGAACGCTATGATAAAAGGCATTTTACTAGGGTAAAATTAGAGACAAGTTAGACTTCAGAGAGAAAAAAAGAATGATGTAAAATTTCTGACTGAGCTAAGGTACATATTAATTTGCTTCGGTATTTACTTATGAAAGAGAGATGCTGCAAGTTTATTTTTAAGTATTTATTGACAATGCAGCATAAAGATCTTTTATACGGCCCCTTTTCAACACTTGTGGGGGTATGTATGCAAGAAAAGTGAAAACCACTGGACTAGCAAATGGAGGTGCAGAGTCGCCGGCGCCGTCTGTCGGTGGCGGGCCGAGCCGGGCGCGGAGTCGCCGATGGCCGTCTGTCGGTGGTGGGCCGACATGGACACGGAGTCGCGGGTGCCGTGTGTCGGTGGTGGGCCGACATGGACACGGAGTCGCGGGCGCCGTCTGTCGGTGGTGGGCGGAGCCGGGCGCGGAGTCGCCGATGGCCGTCTGTCGGTGGTGGGCCGACATGGACACGGAGTCGCGGGCGCCGTGTGTCGGTGGTGGGCCGACATGGACGCGGAGTCGCGGGTGCCGTCTGTCGGTGGTGGGCGGAGCCGGGCGCGGAGTCGCCGATGGCCGTCTGTCGGTGGTGGGCCGACATGGACACGGAGTCGCGGGTGCCGTCTGTCGGTGGTGGGCCGACATGGACGCGGAGTCGCGGGTGCCGTCTGTCGGTGGTGGGCGGAGCCGGGCGCGGAGTCGCCGATGGCCGTCTGTCGGTGGTGGGCCGACATGGACACGGAGTCGCGGGTGCCGTCTGTCGGTGGTGGGCGGAGCCGGGCGCGGAGTCGCCGATGGCCGTCTGTCGGTGGTGGGCCGACATGGACACGGAGTCGCGGGTGCCGTCTGTCGGTGGTGGGCCGACATGGACACGGAGTCGCGGGTGCCGTCTGTCGGTGGTGGGCCGACATGGACGCGGAGTCGCGGGTGCCGTCTGTCGGTGGTGGGCCGACATGGACACGGAGTCGCGGGTGCCGTCTGTCGGTGGTGGGCCGACATGGACGCGGAGTCGCGGGTGCCGTCTGTCGGTGGTGGGCGGAGCCGGGCGCGGAGTCGCCGATGGCCGTCTGTCGGTGGTGGGCCGACATGGACACGGAGTCGCGGGTGCCGTCTGTCGGTGGTGGGCCGACATGGACACGGAGTCGCGGGTGCCGTCTGTCGGTGGTGGGCCGACATGGACGCGGAGTCGCGGGTGCCGTCTGTCGGTGGTGGGCCGACATGGACACGGAGTCGCGGGTGCCGTCTGTCGGTGGTGGGCCGACATGGACGCGGAGTCGCGGGTGCCGTCTGTCGGTGGTGGGCCGACATGGACACGGAGTCGCGGGTGCCGTCTGTCGGTGGTGGGCCGACATGGACGCGGAGTCGCGGGTGCCGTCTGTCGGTGGTGGGCCGACATGGACGCGGAGTCGCGGGTGCCGTCTGTCGGTGGTGGGCCGACATGGACGCGGAGTCGCGGGTGCCGTCTGTCGGTGGTGGGCCGACATGGACGCGGAGTCGCGGGTGCCGTCTGTCGGTGGTGGGCCGACATGGACGCGGAGTCGCGGGTGCCGTCTGTCGGTGGTGGGCCGACATGGACGCGGAGTCGCGGGTGCCGTCTGTCGGTGGTGGGCCGACATGGACGCGGAGTCGCGGGTGCCGTCTGTCGGTGGTGGGCGGAGCCGGGCGCGGAGTCGCCGATGGCCGTCTGTCGGTGGTGGGCCGACATGGACACGGAGTCGCGGGTGCCGTCTGTCGGTGGTGGGCCGACATGGACACGGAGTCGCGGGTGCCGTCTGTCGGTGGTGGGCCGACATGGACGCGGAGTCGCGGGTGCCGTCTGTCGGTGGTGGGCCGACATGGACACGGAGTCGCGGGTGCCGTCTGTCGGTGGTGGGCCGACATGGACGCGGAGTCGCGGGTGCCGTCTGTCGGTGGTGGGCGGAGCCGGGCGCGGAGTCGCCGATGGCCGTCTGTCGGTGGTGGGCCGACATGGACACGGAGTCGCGGGTGCCGTCTGTCGGTGGTGGGCGGAGCCGGGCGCGGAGTCGCCGATGGCCGTCTGTCGGTGGTGGGCCGACATGGACACGGAGTCGCGGGTGCCGTCTGTCGGTGGTGGGCGGAGCCGGGCGCGGAGTCGCCGATGGCCGTCTGTCGGTGGTGGGCCGACATGGACACGGAGTCGCGGGCGCCGTCTGTCGGTGGTGGGCCGACATGGACGCGGAGTCGCGGGTGCCGTCTGTCGGTGGTGGGCGGAGCCGGGCGCGGAGTCGCCGATGGCCGTCTGTCGGTGGTGGGCCGACATGGACGCGGAGTCGCGGGTGCCGTCTGTCGGTGGTGGGCGGAGCCGGGCGCGGAGTCGCCGATGGCCGTCTGTCGGTGGTGGGCCGACATGGACACGGAGTCGCGGGTGCCATCTGTCGGTGGTGGGCCGACATGGACGCGGAGTCGCGGGTGCCGTCTGTCGGTGGTGGGCGGAGCCGGGCGCGGAGTCGCCGATGGCCGTCTGTCGGTGGTGGGCCGACATGGACGCGGAGTCGCGGGTGCCGTCTGTCGGTGGTGGGCGGAGCCGGGCGCGGAGTCGCCGATGGCCGTCTGTCGGTGGTGGGCCGACATGGACACGGAGTCGCGGGTGCCGTCTGTCGGTGGTGGGCCGACATGGACACGGAGTCGCGGGTGCCGTCTGTCGGTGGTGGGCGGAGCCGGGCGCGGAGTCGCCGATGGCCGTCTGTCGGTGGTGGGCCGACATGGACACGGAGTCGCGGGCGCCGTGTGTCGGTGGTGGGCCGACATGGACACGGAGTCGCGGGTGCCGTCTGTCGGTGGTGGGCGGAGCCGGGCGCGGAGTCGCCGATGGCCGTCTGTCGGTGGTGGGCCGACATGGACACGGAGTCGCGGGTGCCGTCTGTCGGTGGTGGGCCGACATGGACACGGAGTCGCGGGTGCCGTCTGTCGGTGGTGGGCGGAGCCGGGCGCGGAGTCGCCGATGGCCGTCTGTCGGTGGTGGGCCGACATGGACACGGAGTCGCGGGCGCCGTGTGTCGGTGGTGGGCCGACATGGACACGGAGTCGCGGGTGCCGTCTGTCGGTGGTGGGCGGAGCCGGGCGCGGAGTCGCCGATGGCCGTCTGTCGGTGGTGGGCCGACATGGACACGGAGTCGCGGGTGCCGTCTGTCGGTGGTGGGCCGACATGGACGCGGAGTCGCGGGTGCCGTCTGTCGGTGGTGGGCGGAGCCGGGCGCGGAGTCGCCGATGGCCGTCTGTCGGTGGTGGGCCGACATGGACATGGAGTCGCGGGTGCCGTCTGTCGGTGGTGGGCCGACATGGACACGGAGTCGCGGGCGCCGTGTGTCGGTGGTGGGCCGACATGGACACGGAGTCGCGGGTGCCGTCTGTCGGTGGTGGGCGGAGCCGGGCGCGGAGTCGCCGATGGCCGTCTGTCGGTGGTGGGCCGACATGGACACGGAGTCGCGGGTGCCGTCTGTCGGTGGTGGGCGGAGCCGGGCGCGGAGTCGCCGATGGCCGTCTGTCGGTGGTGGGCCGACATGGACACGGAGTCGCGGGTGCCGTCTGTCGGTGGTGGGCCGACATGGACGCGGAGTCGCGGGTGCCGTCTGTCGGTGGTGGGCGGAGCCGGGCGCGGAGTCGCCGATGGCCGTCTGTCGGTGGTGGGCCGACATGGACACGGAGTCGCGGGTGCCGTCTGTCGGTGGTGGGCCGACATGGACACGGAGTCGCGGGTGCCGTCTGTCGGTGGTGGGCGGAGCCGGGCGCGGAGTCGCCGATGGCCGTCTGTCGGTGGTGGGCCGACATGGACACGGAGTCGCGGGCGCCGTGTGTCGGTGGTGGGCCGACATGGACACGGAGTCGCGGGTGCCGTCTGTCGGTGGTGGGCGGAGCCGGGCGCGGAGTCGCCGATGGCCGTCTGTCGGTGGTGGGCCGACATGGACACGGAGTCGCGGGTGCCGTCTGTCGGTGGTGGGCCGACATGGACACGGAGTCGCGGGTGCCGTCTGTCGGTGGTGGGCGGAGCCGGGCGCGGAGTCGCCGATGGCCGTCTGTCGGTGGTGGGCCGACATGGACACGGAGTCGCGGGCGCCGTGTGTCGGTGGTGGGCCGACATGGACACGGAGTCGCGGGTGCCGTCTGTCGGTGGTGGGCGGAGCCGGGCGCGGAGTCGCCGATGGCCGTCTGTCGGTGGTGGGCCGACATGGACACGGAGTCGCGGGTGCCGTCTGTCGGTGGTGGGCCGACATGGACGCGGAGTCGCGGGTGCCGTCTGTCGGTGGTGGGCGGAGCCGGGCGCGGAGTCGCCGATGGCCGTCTGTCGGTGGTGGGCCGACATGGACATGGAGTCGCGGGTGCCGTCTGTCGGTGGTGGGCCGACATGGACACGGAGTCGCGGGCGCCGTGTGTCGGTGGTGGGCCGACATGGACACGGAGTCGCGGGTGCCGTCTGTCGGTGGTGGGCGGAGCCGGGCGCGGAGTCGCCGATGGCCGTCTGTCGGTGGTGGGCCGACATGGACACGGAGTCGCGGGTGCCGTCTGTCGGTGGTGGGCGGAGCCGGGCGCGGAGTCGCCGATGGCCGTCTGTCGGTGGTGGGCCGACATGGACACGGAGTCGCGGGTGCCGTCTGTCGGTGGTGGGCCGACATGGACGCGGAGTCGCGGGTGCCGTCTGTCGGTGGTGGGCGGAGCCGGGCGCGGAGTCGCCGATGGCCGTCTGTCGGTGGTGGGCCGACATGGACACGGAGTCGCGGGTGCCGTCTGTCGGTGGTGGGCCGACATGGACACGGAGTCGCGGGCGCCGTGTGTCGGTGGTGGGCCGACATGGACACGGAGTCGCGGGTGCCGTCTGTCGGTGGTGGGCGGAGCCGGGCGCGGAGTCGCCGATGGCCGTCTGTCGGTGGTGGGCCGACATGGACACGGAGTCGCGGGCGCCGTGTGTCGGTGGTGGGCCGACATGGACACGGAGTCGCGGGTGCCGTCTGTCGGTGGTGGGCGGAGCCGGGCGCGGAGTCGCCGATGGCCGTCTGTCGGTGGTGGGCCGACATGGACACGGAGTCGCGGGTGCCGTCTGTCGGTGGTGGGCCGACATGGACACGGAGTCGCGGGTGCCGTCTGTCGGTGGTGGGCGGAGCCGGGCGCGGAGTCGCCGATGGCCGTCTGTCGGTGGTGGGCCGACATGGACACGGAGTCGCGGGCGCCGTGTGTCGGTGGTGGGCCGACATGGACACGGAGTCGCGGGTGCCGTCTGTCGGTGGTGGGCGGAGCCGGGCGCGGAGTCGCCGATGGCCGTCTGTCGGTGGTGGGCCGACATGGACACGGAGTCGCGGGTGCCGTCTGTCGGTGGTGGGCCGACATGGACGCGGAGTCGCGGGTGCCGTCTGTCGGTGGTGGGCGGAGCCGGGCGCGGAGTCGCCGATGGCCGTCTGTCGGTGGTGGGCCGACATGGACACGGAGTCGCGGGTGCCGTCTGTCGGTGGTGGGCCGACATGGACACGGAGTCGCGGGTGCCGTCTGTCGGTGGTGGGCCGACATGGACGCGGAGTCGCGGGTGCCGTCTGTCGGTGGTGGGCGGAGCCGGGCGCGGAGTCGCCGATGGCCGTCTGTCGGTGGTGGGCCGACATGGACACGGAGTCGCGGGTGCCGTCTGTCGGTGGTGGGCCGACATGGACACGGAGTCGCGGGTGCCGTCTGTCGGTGGTGGGCCGACATGGACGCGGAGTCGCGGGTGCCGTCTGTCGGTGGTGGGCGGAGCCGGGCGCGGAGTCGCCGATGGCCGTCTGTCGGTGGTGGGCCGACATGGACACGGAGTCGCGGGCGCCGTGTGTCGGTGGTGGGCCGACATGGACACGGAGTCGCGGGTGCCGTCTGTCGGTGGTGGGCGGAGCCGGGCGCGGAGTCGCCGATGGCCGTCTGTCGGTGGTGGGCCGACATGGACACGGAGTCGCGGGCGCCGTGTGTCGGTGGTGGGCCGACATGGACACGGAGTCGCGGGTGCCGTCTGTCGGTGGTGGGCCGACATGGACGCGGAGTCGCGGGTGCCGTCTGTCGGTGGTGGGCGGAGCCGGGCGCGGAGTCGCCGATGGCCGTCTGTCGGTGGTGGGCCGACATGGACACGGAGTCGCGGGTGCCGTCTGTCGGTGGTGGGCCGACATGGACACGGAGTCGCGGGCGCCGTCTGTCGGTGGTGGGCGGAGCCGGGCGCGGAGTCGCCGATGGCCGTCTGTCGGTGGTGGGCCGACATGGACACGGAGTCGCGGGCGCCGTCTGTCGGTGGTGGGCGGAGCCGGGCGCGGAGTCGCCGATGGCCGTCTGTCGGTGGTGGGCCGACATGGACACGGAGTCGCGGGTGCCGTCTGTCGGTGGTGGGCCGACATGGACGCGGAGTCGCGGGTGCCGTCTGTCGGTGGTGGGCGGAGCCGGGCGCGGAGTCGCCGATGGCCGTCTGTCGGTGGTGGGCCGACATGGACACGGAGTCGCGGGTGCCGTCTGTCGGTGGTGGGCCGACATGGACGCGGAGTCGCGGGTGCCGTCTGTCGGTGGTGGGCGGAGCCGGGCGCGGAGTCGCCGATGGCCGTCTGTCGGTGGTGGGCCGACATGGACACGGAGTCGCGGGCGCCGTCTGTCGGTGGTGGGCGGAGCCGGGCGCGGAGTCGCCGATGGCCGTCTGTCGGTGGTGGGCCGACATGGACGCGGAGTCGCGGGTGCCGTCTGTCGGTGGTGGGCGGAGCCGGGCGCGGAGTCGCCGATGGCCGTCTGTCGGTGGTGGGCCGACATGGACACGGAGTCGCGGGTGCCGTCTGTCGGTGGTGGGCCGACATGGACGCGGAGTCGCGGGTGCCGTCTGTCGGTGGTGGGCGGAGCCGGGCGCGGAGTCGCCGATGGCCGTCTGTCGGTGGTGGGCCGACATGGACACGGAGTCGCGGGTGCCGTGTGTCGGTGGTGGGCCGACATGGACACGGAGTCGCGGGTGCCGTGTGTCGGTGGTGGGCCGACATGGACACGGAGTCGCGGGCGCCGTCTGTCGGTGGTGGGCCGACATGGACACGGAGTCGCGGGTGCCGTCTGTCGGTGGTGGGCCGACATGGACGCGGAGTCGCGGGTGCCGTCTGTCGGTGGTGGGCGGAGCCGGGCGCGGAGTCGCCGATGGCCGTCTGTCGGTGGTGGGCCGACATGGACACGGAGTCGCGGGTGCCGTCTGTCGGTGGTGGGCCGACATGGACGCGGAGTCGCGGGTGCCGTCTGTCGGTGGTGGGCGGAGCCGGGCGCGGAGTCGCCGATGGCCGTCTGTCGGTGGTGGGCCGACATGGACACGGAGTCGCGGGTGCCGTCTGTCGGTGGTGGGCCGACATGGACGCGGAGTCGCGGGTGCCGTGTGTCGGTGGTGGGCCGACATGGACGCGGAGTCGCGGGTGCCGTCTGTCGGTGGTGGGCGGAGCCGGGCGCGGAGTCGCCGATGGCCGTCTGTCGGTGGTGGGCCGACATGGACACGGAGTCGCGGGTGCCGTCTGTCGGTGGTGGGCCGACATGGACGCGGAGTCGCGGGTGCCGTGTGTCGGTGGTGGGCCGACATGGACACGGAGTCGCGGGTGCCGTCTGTCGGTGGTGGGCCGACATGGACGCGGAGTCGCGGGTGCCGTCTCTCGGTGGTGGGCGGAGCCGGGCGCGGAGTCGCCGATGGCCGTCTGTCGGTGGTGGGCCGACATGGACACGGAGTCGCGGGTGCCGTCTGTCGGCGGCGGGCCGAGCCGGGCGCGGAGTCGCCGATGGCCGTCTGTCGGCGGCGGTCCGAGCCGGGCGCGGAGTCGCCGATGGCCGTCTGTCGGCGGCGGGCCGAGCCGGGCGCGGAGTCGCCGATGGCCGTCTGTCGGCGGCGGGCCGAGCCGGGCGCGGAGTCGCCGATGGCCGTCTGTCGGCGGCGGTCCGAGCCGGGCGCGGAGTCGTCGGTGCCGTGTGTCGGTGGTGGGCCGACATGGACGCGGAGTCGCGGGTGCCGTCTGTCAGTGGTGGGCGGAGCCGGGCGCGGAGTCGCGGGTGCCGTCTGTCGGTGGCGGGCCGAGCCGGGCGCGGAGTCGCCGGCGCTGTCTGTCGGCGGCGGGCCGAGCCGGGCGCGGAGTCGCCGATGGCCGTCCGTCGGCGGCGGGCCGAGCCGGGCGCGGAGTCGCCGATGGCCGTCTGTCGGCGGTGGGCCGAGCCGGGCGCGGGGTCGCCGGCGCCGTCTGTCGGCGGCGGGCCGAGCCGGGCGCGGGGTCGCGGGCGCCGTCTGTCGGCGGCGGGCCGAGCCGGGCGCGGGGTCGCGGGCGCCGTCTGTCGGCGGCGGGCCGAGCCGGGCGCGGGGTCGCGGGCGCCGTCTGTCGGCGGCGGGCCGAGCCGGGCGCGGGGTCGCCGGCGCCGTCTGTCGGCGGCGGGCCGAGCCGGGCGCGGGGTCGCCGGCGCCGTCTGTCGGCGGCGGGCCGAGCCGGGCGCGGGGTCGCCGGCGCCGTCTGTTGGCGGCGGGCCGAGCCGGGCGCGGAGTCGCCGATGGCCGTCTGTGGGCGGCGGGCCGAGCCGGGCGCGGAGTCGCAGGGGTCGTCTGTCGGCGGCGGGCCGAGCCGGGCACGGAGTCGCCGATGGCCGTCTGTCGGCGGCGGGCCGAGCCGGGCGCGGAGTCGCCGATGGCCGTCTGTCGGCGGCGGGCCGAGCCGGGCGCGGAGTCGCAGGGGTCGTCTGTTGGCGGCGGGCCGAGCCGGGCACGGAGTCGCCGATGGCCGTCTGTCGGCGGCGGGCCGAGCCGGGCGCGGGGTCGCCGGCGCCGTCTGTCGGCGGCGGGCCGAGCCGGGCGCGGGGTCGCCGGCGCCGTCTGTCGGCGGCGGGCCGAGCCGGGCGCGGGGTCGCCGATGGCCGTCTGTCGGCGGCGGGCCGAGCCGGGCGCGGAGTCGCAGGGGTCGTCTGTCGGCGGCGGGCCGAGCCGGGCACGGAGTCGCCGATGGCCGTCTGTCGGCGGCGGGCCGAGCCGGGCGCGGAGTCGCCGGCGCCGTCTGTCGGCGGCGGGCCGAGCCGGGCGCGGAGTCGCCGGCGCCGTCTGTCGGCGGCGGGCCGAGCCGGGCGCGGAGTCGCCGATGGCCGTCTGTGGGCGGCGGGCCGAGCCGGGCGCGAAGTCGCGGGCGCCGTCTGTCGGCGGCGGGCCGAGCCGGGCGCGGAGTCGCGGGCGCCGTCTGTCGGCGGCGGGCCGAGCCGGGCGCGGAGTCGCTGATGGCCGTCTGTCGGCGGCGGGCCGAGCCGGGCGCGGAGTCGCAGGGGTCATCTGTCGGCGGCGGGCCGAGCCGGGCACGGAGTCGCCGATGGCCGTCTGTCGCCGGCGGGCCGAGCCGGGCGCGGAGTCGCCGGCGCCGTCTGTCGGCGGCGGGCCGAGCCGGGCGCGGAGTCGCCGGCGCCGTCTGTCGGCGGCGGGCCGAGCCGGGCGCGGAGTCGCGGGCGCCGTCTGTCGGCGGCGGGCCGAGCCGGGCGCGGAGTCGCCGATGGCCGTCTGTGGGCGGCGGGCCGAGCCGGGCGCGGAGTCGCGGGCGCCGTCTGTCGGCGGCGGGCCGAGCCGGGCGCGGAGTCGCGGGCGCCGTCTGTCGGCGGCGGGCCGAGCCGGGCGCGGAGTCGCCGGCGCCGTCTGTCGGTGGCGGGCCGAGCCGGGCGCGGAGTCGCCGATGGCCGTCTGTGGGCGGCGGGCCGAGCCGGGCGCGGAGTCGCGGGGGCCGTCTGTCGGTGGCGGGCCGAGCTGGGCGCGGAGTCGCCGGTGCCGTCTGTCGATGGTGGGCGTAGCTGAGCTGGTTTTACACTGCTGCGTGTGTGGCTTTTACAGATCCATGAAAACTCATAAGTGGAGGGACATCTATGAATATAATAGAGGTGTCCGAAAATGCTGAAGTGTTCTTTTTGGTTAAAAACAAAAACAAAAACACTGCAGACAATTTTCAACTGAAGCCCAAATATTTTACAGTGAAACTTTGAAAGTATGACAGATGTCTTTCAATCTCCCTTCCCCAACTCTTTTAGATCTTAACCTTTTTCCATACTTCTTTAAAACCTTGTTTAAGAAATATGATGCCAATGTAAGTGAAGCCTTTAATGCCCTTTCCAGTTCCCACCTGTTATGGGTTGAATTTGTCTTTCCCCTGAAAAAGATGTGTTGAAGTCCCAACCCCCAGCACCTGTGAATATGACCATATGTGGAAATAGCATTTTGCAGATGTTATTGGTTATCATGAGGTCATACTCACGTGAAAAGCAACGTGAAAGGAACAGCGAAGGAAATGGCAGTCTGCATCAAGGCTCAGTAGTAGTAGGGTAAGCCGTGATCCAATATGGCGTCCTCTTGGAAAGAAGAGAAGGGACCCAAGGACGTGGACACAGAGGGAAGACAGCCATGTGAAGATGGAGGCAGAGACTGGAGTTAGGCCGCCACAAGCCAAAGAATGCTTGGGACTACCAGGAGCTTGAAGAGGCAAGGAAAGATTCCTCCTTTACAACCTTCAGAGAGAACATGGCGCTATCAACACCTTGAGTTTGGACGTCTAGCCTCCAGATCTGTGAAAGAATAAATTCCTCTTGTTTTAAGCCATCCAATGTCTGATACTTTGTATGACAAACCTTTGAAACTAGTATCATTCCCCAGAATTTGGTAGTCACCAGCCTTACACTTCGTGCGTATGTGTGCGTATATGTACATATGTGTATATGTATGTATGTTTTTTAAAAACAGTAATATCTTCTATTGTTCAGAAGTTAATTTTAATATTAGATTTATTGGCCTTTACGGTTTATACGTTTTGTGTCTTATTGAAGAAACATTTCTCTGCCCTAATAGCAAAGAAATTTTAAATATTCTTCCAAGATATGCCTTTCCCATTTAGATTTTTTTCTTCCTTCTTCCAGATTTTTGTGTATAGAATGAGTTCATGATCTAATTTCATTTTTCCCCATATGAGTATCCAGTTTTCTCAGCACCATTTATCTACGACCACGTAATAGAACAGGTTCCCATGTAAGTCTGTGTATGTTTCTGTGCCCTCCCGTTTGATCCGTTGGTCGCTCTGTGACTGTCCCTCTGCTAGCACACGTTATCCAGTTACTCTGGCTTGTAATGTGTTAATATCTGGTAGACCAAACCCATTCTGTTTATTCTTCAGTTTGTTCTTGGCCCGTTGCTTTTCCGTGTGCATTTTAAAATTAGGTTGCACACAAAAAATTCTCTTCAAAGGTGGTTTGCACTTGTATCATGTTTGTAGGTTTATTTGGGGGAGAATTAACATCTTCTGTGATGTTGCATGGTATTGCATGGTACATGTGAGCTTGTTCTTGGGATTTCTTTTCCTCCTTCAATTATGGCCTCCAGGGATTGTCCTTGTTTCCAGAGCTCAGCTATGCATTTCAAGAATGTTTGCTACGTTTTATCAGGCCTTTCTAGGTGCTTTGCAGGAGAGGTTTGTCAGATTATCTCATCTGCCTTCTAACCAGAAGTGGAAGTCTCTAAT
Organism: Loxodonta africana; assembly: GCF_030014295.1. Lineage (NCBI taxonomy): Eukaryota > Metazoa > Chordata > Mammalia > Proboscidea > Elephantidae > Loxodonta > Loxodonta africana. The sequence continues at coordinate 7,072,568 of NC_087353.1, forward strand.
ATATTAGTATTTTATCAAGAATATGACTCACTAGTTAAGTGTTTATGGATGAAATTCATTGTGAAAGGAACAGCAAAAGAAATGGTAGTTGGCGTCAGGCCCCGGAAGTAATCCATTCCCTTGTGTCTAGCCCCCAGTGTTTACATCTTAACTTTCTTATTAATGTTCAGTGAAATAGCAAAAGTAAATTTTGTTTTTCAAAAATGGACATTTTGGATGTTTGAATATTTGTGCTTTTAGGAAATAATGCTACAGAAAAGGAAGTGCCTTTAAAAGCTAGCTGTGCTCTATGCCAACTTAATGTGATGAAGCTGGTAGAAAAAATGGGAAGTAAAGATGGGAAAAGTTTCTATGAGAGGATAAAATCCTGGATGCGGTAAATAGATTAATTGCTCATCATTTAAATAAAAAGTGGCTCACAAACCTGTCCAGTTTGGCAGATATTTTTCCAAGGCTAAGCACTTTCAATTAGAAACTACAAGGCAGTGAAACTTTTTATTGCACATAAAATGGCTGTAATGAAATTGTAGTTTGAAAGCTGGATAATGAGAATTGATCATTGGGAGTGTGAGTTTTTTTTTTTGTTGTTTTTTTGGCTGAGATGTTGGATGCTGGGATTCATTCAAATATGATGAAAATCAGAGGGAAAGTAAAAACAATTATTCTTCTATACTGAAAGCATGTTCTGATAAACAGATCCTTGAGAAGATAAAGAGGTGGACCAACAAGAGGATTACGGGTTCCATCAGTTGGCCGTGGGCATAAACAGTTTGACCTATAATGAGAACATTTGCTTAGCCATTGTCACCAGAAACCTCAAAACCAAACTGGTTGCAATTATATCGATTCCGACTCATAGTGACCCTGTAGGATAAAGTAGAGTTGCCGCATAGGGTTTCCAAGGAGCAGCTGGTAGATTTGAACTGCTGACCTTTTGGTTTGCAGCTGAGCTCTTAACCACTGTACCACCAGGGCTCCATTGTCAACAGAAGAAGACTGGAAACGTTGTATCGTGCCCCCTCTGGGCAGCCGTCATGGCAGATCTCCTTGGAGATTTTTACTGTGATGTAGCTCAGAAAGTACTTCAAAAGACACGACTGTGATTTGTGTCAACATATTCACGTAGATCTAATTTCTTGAAATATTGTGATACCAAGACAGAAAAAAAATTGTCATGACCCAGAATGTGTTACATGGTATCAACTTTCTTCAATTCAGCCCTGTCTCATGGGATCCATACTCCCTGCAGTAGCATTTTGCCACTTCACCCGTGGAGGTAGGGAATGATTTTTCCTTTTTTTTTTTCCTGAGAATAATTAAACTAAAATATTTAACATTAAAGTATTGTAGACTGGAACAGAATATGAATGTAAGCTTTTAGCCGAAATTTAGGATTCTACAGGGCAACTGTGCTTGAACCTTGCTGTCCCTCAAACAAAAAGATCACTGAGAACCTCTCTAATAATTATAAATATCCTGATAAAGACAACCATAAAACACTGCTTCCTGCTTACCAAAGTGGCAGAGCATTTTTAAGAAGTATGTATACTACCTTGTCATCGAGAATTCTGGAAAATGAATACTCATAATTTGCTGGTAGGAATGTCACATAGCACATCCTTTCTGGAGGGCAGTTTTATAGTACGTATTCAGATATTAAACTTTTTTATTCTTTGACCTAGTAGCTTTCCTCTGTGCACTAAGATGACTCATACCCACAGCCTGTGAATGCTGGAGTGCCCCAAAACTCATTGCTCAGTGTTCTCTTATCTACACCCACTTCCTAGGTAATTTTATCCAAACTCATGGCTTAAATTTCCAGAGAGACAGGTAGGCAGATAGACAGGCAGACAGACAGGCAGGTAGATAGATAGATACTGGCTTAAGTTTCCACATAGGTAGGTAGGTAGATAGGTAGATACATACACACATACGTACATACATGCATGCGTACATACATACTCTTAGCTCCCAGATTTGTTTTTCCAACCTAGACCTATCCCCAAGCTTAGAGATTCTCACCCTAAGGTAGCTCACAGAGTATTGTATGGACAACTGCCTGCCAGTCTCCTCCACTTAGACGTCCACTAGGCACCTTAAACCCCAGGTCTCTAAGACAGAACTCCTGCACATCTCACTAAACAGTGACTCCCAGTTGCTCAGACCCAAAGCAGTAATCATCCTTCCCTACACTTTCTCTCAGACCCAATACACAACCCACAAGCATATCCTGAGTCTGATCCTTTCTCAAAGAAGGTTCTATCTTCTTTACTGCTGTGGTGATAACTCCTCATAATAGCCTGTGTGAGCAGCTGAGGGCAACGATGTTGGCAGGCCCCCAGACTTTCCTAAGGGGGCAAACCTGCACCACGTGAGATGCAAGAGGATGGGGCGGGGAATATCCAAATGGCAAAGATTGTGCAGAACATGGTCTAGCCCCCTTGGCCCCCTTCTCTGCAATCTTCATTAAAATTAGGCAACTCTCAAGGTTTTTGGGGTGAGTGGATTAGCTGTAGGAAAGAAGCAGCTGCGTTTTGTGTCTGGATTGACAAGGAATAAGAGAAACAGCGTGCACAGACAGAGCCGGGGACTGAGCAGACGATGATGAAGTATCATCTCAAGTATTCGGAAAAACCGTAGGAGGCCTTTGGACTGTTGCGGGTCATGTAATTGGGAGTCCGAGCCAAGTTTCTTTCATTCTCCAAGAAGTAGGAGGACATAAGCTGACATATGGTTATTTTATAATAGCTGAAAGTTAGAAGTCTGAATATTTAGCAGTTGAAGTTGGCTAAATGAACGGTGATACATTTAAAAGATGGAATGCTATCCAGCTATTCAAATCATGCTATTAAAGAATGAAGAGTATTGCAAATGTGTACAGATATTGCCCTTGATAATGAGGGAAAAAACCAAGCCATGGTATTTTCAGTTGCTTCGTACGCATGTGAAAGCTGGACAGTGAGTAAGGAAGACTGAAGAAGAATTGTGGTGTTGGTGAAGGATATTGAATATACTCTTGTCATGGATTGAATTGTGTTCCCCAAAAGTATGTGTATCAGTTTGGCTGGGCCGTGATTCCCAGTATTGTGTGATTGTCTGCCATTTTGTCGTCTGATGTGATTTTCCTGTGTGTTGTAAAATCTTGCCTCTGTGATGTTAATGAGGGGAGATAGGCAGCAGTTATGTTAATGAGGCAGGACTCAATCTACAGCATTGGATTGTGTCTTGAGCCAGTCACTTTTGAGATATAGAAGAGAGAAGCAAGCAGAGAGACCAGAGGATTTTCATACCACCAAGAAAGCAGCACCCGGAGCAGAGCGTGTCCTTTGGACCCACGGCCCCTGCTCGGAGAAGCTTCTAGTCCAGGGGAAGATTGATGAGAAGGACCTTCCTCCAGAGCCAACAGAGAGAAAGCCTTCCCCTGGAGCCGATGCCCTGAATTTGGACTTCTAGCCTGCTTCACTGTGAAGAAATAAATTTCCCTTTGTTAAAGCCACCCACTTGTGTTATTTCTGTTACAGCAGCACTAGATGACTAAGACAACTATGTACTGCCAGAAGAATGAACAAACCTGTCTTGCAAGAAGTACAGCCAGAATGCTCCTTGGAAGGGAGTTTGGCGAGACTTCATCTCACATACTCTGGACGTGTTATCAGGAGGGACCAGTCCCTGGAGAAGGACATCATGCTTGGTAAAGTAGAGGGTTAGCGAAAGAAAGGAAGACCCTCAGTGAGGTGGATTGACACAGTGGCTGCAATGGTGCGCCCAAGCATAACAACGACTATAAGGATGGCACAGGATCAGGCAGTGTTTCATTCTGTTGTACGTAGGGTTGTTGTGAGTCAGAACCAACACAACAGCACCTAATGACAGTAATACATGAATATTGCTCTTAATAATGAGAAAAAAGTACTACAATCATATGAGAAATTTGATTGAAATTTAGTTAAAAGTATTTAAATGCATAGAGAAAAAAATTCAGTTGTTGAGAGTGGTGATGAAATTGTGAGAAATTACTCTCTCTTGCTTAAATAGTTTGGATTTTTAAAAGTTTTCTCATTGCGTTTAACTTTTTTAAAGCTTGTTGATGTTCTTTTTAAGATGCTGGATTGCAAAATCCAGAGCTGTTTTTATCAAACAGATAAAACAGTCGATTCCGACTCATAGTGACCCTATAGGACAGAGTAGAACTGCTCCACAGAGTTTCCAAGGAGCGCCTAGTGGATTTGAACTGCCAGCTTTTTGGTTAGCAGCCTTAGCTCTTAACTACTACGCCACCAGGGTTTCTGTTTAAGAGGGTAGTATAAGCTGCTTAAAGCAATGATTTAGTTCTACATATATAATCACTAATGGCAAGTGAAAAAAATAATGTGCAGAGGTGTACATGGAATATGACATCTGTATACTCCAGTCTGTGTTCATTCATTCTCTTACTACATATGTATTGTGTCCATAAGTATAATATGTACCCTTTAGGGATTTTAGTTGGAACTACATTTAGTTGCTAGCTGAATTTGGGGAGGACTGATATCTTTATAATATCAAGTCTCCCTTTCAATTTCTTTGGTTTCCTCCACTAGTTATATTCTATCATATTACCTTAATTATTTCATTCATAAGTCTTTGAGTAAGCTTTCATAAGTATCACATTATATTCTATTTTTTCATGATGTAAGGTCTCTGGAGATGGGAGCTGTCTGTCTTGTTTGTTACAACATCCCTAGTATCTTGCACAGTGGCTGAAACAGAAGGGAACTTAAAACATCTGATCCCATCACGATGAATTTAGTAAACTCTGCCTTTGCTGCCCATCCCGGGTCTGAGGAAAGAGTTAGAGGGTGGGCATAACCAAACAGATACTAGAGACTGCCATTCTGAAGTGACTTCACACAGTCTTAGCAGTAAGTTTCTTCCAGAATTTTGTCCCTTGGGATGCTGCATCTTTATTGCTGATACTAGTGTTAGTTCCGTTCACAGTCTTTTTAGGTACTGTGCCAGTTGCCTCATGTGGATTATTTCGTTAAGTCATAAAAACAGTCCTAGAAGGTAGTTACTTATTTCCATACATGAAGACTCTGAGGCTTAGGCTGTAGGACTAGTTAGTAGGGTGAACTGAGAATTGAATCCAGGTTCGATTGTACAACTTAGTTTAATCTTGTAACCGCTATACCGTTTTTGCCTTTCCAAATTGATGCCTCAGGCTCTGGTTTATAAAATGTAAGCCGTTTAACTAGAGCTGTAGTATCGCTAAGGATCACTGGGGATCTGATCTATCACAACATTATGAAAGCTAATCTGGGAATAATGGCTCTGTTGCTGATTTATGTAGTGAATACAGTGAATCCCTGTTGTTGGCCAGCCACTGAGAAGTCCTGATTATAGGATAGTGAAACGAAACTTCCTGCTATCATTCGGTTCCCATTCTAGCTGGTGACACAATGAGACATGTGAACAAGTAAACAACTGCAAACTATGAAGAAGATACAGTGGTGCTCAGCAAATGGTGGGGGTGTAGCTATTTGCTGAAAATATGCTGATACTGAATAATGGAGGTATGGGGGTGTCACAGAGGCCTTGTTTAAATTGTGTGAGCACTGAGAAGTCACGGAAGCTGGAACCTAAAGGATGAAAAGGAGCCTGCTGAAGAGAGCATCTTAGACACGTATAGGAGCCCGGTGGTGCAGTGATTAAGCACTCAACTGCTAACTGAGGTCAGCTATTGGAAGCACCAGCTGCCGCACAGGAGAAAAGACCTGGCAATCTGGTCCCATAAAGATTACAGCCTAGGAAACCCTAGGGGGCAATAATAATAATAATAATCTAGGGTTGCTATGGGTCGAAATCAACTCAGTGACACACAGCAACAACAACAACTGATGTGTTGTAGATGCAGGTAAAGGAGAAGGATTAGTCATGGGTTACTTCCTGGTTTCTGGGTTGAGCAGCTGAGTTGGAGCTCCTTCCGTTTTCTAAGAAAAGGCACCTTTAAATACCTTGAGTTGTGTAGGAAATTAATAAGGGCATAATTTACATTAGAAAAGAATCTTGAAACAGACCAAAATGAAATAAACAAGTGGACGTGGAAAAGAAACACCTCAGTCTTGGAAGTAAAAACACAATATTGATGAAACGTGAGTATCCGTAGGCTGGACCTGAAGTTACAGAACGTTTGTGAATTGAGGGTTGTACTGAAGAATGCTCACTCAGAATCTGGCACAGAGATTCGAAGAATGTGTGTAGAAAGTGAAAGCATATTTGAGCTTTGAGGCAAGTGTGAAAGATGTGTTGAGAATTTTCCAGAAAAAAGAGCCGTTAGACCAGAAGCACACTCTGAGTAGTCAACAGGATAAATAAAAGCAAATCCACGCTTAAACACGAGGGTAAGAAGTTACCACAGAGAAAACAAACTGCCTAAGAAGTAACCCTTAGACTAACTAGGCTTGTCGTATTCAACTGTAGAGAACATAAGACCATGGAATAAGATCTTGCCACATGCTGAGAAAAATTAACTGGTGATCTAGAACTGTGACGTCCAGTAAGGTAGCCACTGTCCATGTGTAGATATAAAGTTTTATTAATTAAAATTAAAATTTCAGTTCTCTGATCACATTAGCCACGTTTCAAGTGCTTATTAACCACACAAGGTTGTGGCTAGTGTATTGGACACACAGATATAGAATATTTCCGTAATCACAGCAAGCTATATTAAAAAACCAAACCAAACCCGTTACCGTCAAGTCGATTCCGACTCATAGTGACCCTATAGGACAGGGTAGAACTGCCCCATCAGACAGGGCTAATCTGGAATTTTACATGCAGTCAAGCTGATATTGAAGAGTAAGGGGGCAAATCAGTGAGCGAGAACAAAGGGGGAAATCTTTGAGTTGTGCTGAGGGCAACTGCATAGCTACCTGGAAACAAAATAAGTTAGGACTGAAATTTACCTGAAAAATTGCAAATTTGGCTAAATTCCAAATGGAGCCAGTATTTCAGTCTAAAAAATTGAAACCAAAAGAAACCATGGGAGAACTTTTCCCCTCTGAAGTTTCATACACATACAGAGGCATAAAAGAAAATATTGATAATTATACCTTATGATATTTTAAATTCCACAAGGCAAAAAAAAAAAAAAAAAAAATTACCAAAGTTAAAAGACAAATAATAAACTGGAAAAAACTATTGCAATTCCTAGTCCTGACGAAGGTTCCCTTCTTAATATCCAAAGAGCTGAAGTATTAATAAATGATGAAGAGCCCAAAAGAGAAATGAGCAAAGGAGAGTGAGGGGCGGTTCACAGAAAGGGTAAACAAGTGGCTCTCCCATCGTGAACAAACCAACACAAAAAAGTGATGCTCAACTCACTGCTAACAAGAGAAAGACAAATCAGAAGATACTCTGAGATACCTTAAATCTGTCCAATGGTCATAGATCAGAAAATTTTGTCAGTACACTGTCAGGAGCAGGGAGCAGGCGCTTACGTGTAGTTGAAGGATAAATTGGTACGTTGTCTAGGAAGGGCAGTCGGATAACATATATCAAAGTTACAAATACACGCACATCTTAGACCCAGCAATTCTACCTCTAGCAATTGTTCCTGTAGATTAACTTAACATTTGTGGAAAATGACGTGTTCAAGGTTATTCATTGTAGCGTTGTTCAGAGTAATGAGATTGAAAAAAGTGTAAATTTTTTTAAGAGGAGATGAGTTAAATAAATTATGGTACATTTGCCTGTTGGAATTATGCGCACGATAGGAAACCCTGGTGGCGTAGTGGTTAAGTGCTACAGCTGCTAACCGAAGGTCAGCAGTTTAAATCCGCCAGGCACTCCTTGGAAGCTCTATGGGGCAGTTCTACTCTGTCCTGTAGGCTCGCTATGTATCAGAATCGACTCAATGGCACTGGCTGGTGGGTTTATCAAAAGGAGTGAGGAACTTGATGTGTTACTGGCATGGGTGCAAAGATGTATCATTAAGTGAAAAAAAGCGAGAGACGCTGTTTGCTGCTGGATTCGTTAGTACGAAGAAGAGGAGAAAAAGGAATAATATATGTATATTTGTTTGTATATATACAAGTAGCTCTGGAAGAATACACACACACACACACACACACACACACACACACAATGATAACATTAGTTGCCTCCTGGAAGGGAAGCTGAGTGACTGGGGTGCAGAAGTGCAAGGAGATTTTCACTGTATATACTTTTGTACCCGTTGAGCTGTGTAACTATAAAATAAAATTTAAAAAATTATTATTATTATTTTTTACCTATTAACTAAATTGATAACTATAATCTTTAAAAAGATGCCAAATAAATATATTTTCAAACCTACAAAGCCCAAGAGATTTTAACCACCACATGTTTTCACTGAAAGAACCATGTACTTAGCAAAAAACAAAAGTGAACCGAGAGAGGGAGGCATGGGGTATTGGAAACAGCAGGGAGCCCGGAAATGGATTTAAAAAATGGATAATTAATTAACTATTGACTATAATAAAGAAGTAATATTTTTTGTATGTTTAGCAAAACTTGGAAGTCATTGTAAGACTTAATAAGAGAGTAATTGGCTGGGTTCAAAAGCAGACGATTAGAAGAATTAGGGACAGTGAGTACAGGCAGCTTTGCTGGCAAATGGTGCATATTGATCAGGTGGTGGTTGAGGGAGTGTGGAAACAAAAGCCTTTTAAGATGGGAGAGATAACAGCATGTTTGTATATTATTGAGAATGACAAGGTGACAAGGTAGAGGTGAAAAATTGATAATGCCAGAGGGAGAGGAGAAAATTGCCAGAGCTATGTCTTTGCCTAGGTGAGAGAGGATGAGTACAAGAATGAAGGGGTTAGTCTTGGCCAGTAGGTAAAATTTGTAGGCAAGGCAGTATCTGAAGATTCTGGTTATAGTAGAGGTGGTGATAGGAGCCTGCGGAACTCTATCCTACTCTTGGTTATTTTCATAGTGAAGGACCATTAGAAGAGAAAGGAGGAGGTATATGATCATTGCTAGGAGAGAGAGACTGGGAGAATGTTAAGATTTGTAGGCAGCACCGAGTACCCATTTGAGATGAGTAGTCCTGCATTTGAGGTGAGAACAGTCAACGTGGTTATGTTTTTCCATAGCCATTCAGCTGTCCAGGAGTACCCAGAAGAGGTAGAGTGTTCAGTATAACCTGGTTGGGATTTTGCCAGTGAGTATAACAGAGGGGGAGAAAAGGGCCAGAGAGCTATAGGCAGATACAAAGGAGTGATCGTGATGAAGGACCACGCAATTTAAACTGAGAAAGACCGTATAGGAGACCATCAGGCCTAAGGACAGTGAAAAGGTGATAGACTCAGTGGATGGTAGTTCCAGATGAGATTGAAGAATTAAATCAAGCTTGAATGACAGTATCCTACAAAACAAATACCACTACCAGAAATATAGTAAAAATTCAGGAGCATGCATTTAAACTAATCAACCAGCTAGAGCTAATTAAATTGTACCGCTTCTTCTTATACTTAGGAATTTCAAACATGGACAGTTTCCCTCTATATTTTTCTAGGGCTTTCATCAGCAAGGAAGGTGGGATTCTGATGTGCCATCTCTATATCTTGAACTCTCACATCGGGAGATAAGATGTCCCAGGGGAACTCTAATTTAGCTTCTGGGGCTAATAAACGCCGTGCGCTATATGTGTCAAGTGGAGGAGAAAACCATATGGAAGTATATGGCTACTGGCTGCTCAGTAAAGTATAATTGATCTTCTCCTTGCTTACCGCCTCAGCAGTGAATATAACGTCTGGCTTGTAAAAAGGGTAAATGTCATCACAGTGACCATATTTTACCCAGAAGAATAAAGAATTAGAAGTGGAAGCTTTTATTACAGCTTATCTGTCAATTATGGTAATTGACAGATAAGCAAACTGAGGCCCAAGGGAATATTCTAATGCCTTGCTTAAAATCTTTCATCATAACAGTATTGTCATTTATAGTTTAAAAGCTCAGCCTTAAAAGTCAGCATGTGGTTGCTTAACATAGGAGGATCGTTCCCCTAGCATATTAGATTTTTGAACTCGTTTTTCTTCGATGTGTCATTATTTTTCATTGTATGAGTCATCTCGTATTTCACTTCCGTGATTCCTCCTGTATTCGTCCTAATAATTAAATGAACAATGACATTTCTAAGTTCTATTCAACTTTCTTATTAAGAAAGATTTAGCTGATTAAAAGCTTCCAAAATTATTCTGTGAAAAATGATCAAACGTTGACGTTACCAGTGGGGGATAGTATACTTAGAAGCATACCCCCATTCCGTCCTTGACTCCAGCAGAGAGTGACACGGTAGTTAATCAACTGTGGTGAATCCGATTAACTCAGGAGCTAGAATCCTTGCGTCTTAGCTTCAAGAAAGTAAAATATATTGATGGCAAAGGAATTTGAAAACGTTTCAAGGTTTTTGCATTTGAATGTCTTGAAACAAAACATTGTTATGTATTAGTATTTTTGTGCAATATTTGTCATTGTGATTGTTTTTAAAATCAAATATTCGTTTTTATGTGAAGACTACTTGGGATATTCACGTGTGTTTGCCATATTCACGTGTGTTTGCCATATACAAGGGAGTCACTTTTCCATATCTTATATGAAGATACAGAGATTTAGAAGATTGATGTTACCAATGTTGAAAAGAGCATAGATGAAATCAGCTCTCTTACAGTTATCTTTCTAGACAATGTATATCAAAAGCCAGCAAAAGGTGCATACCTTCGAACCAAACATTGCATTTCCACAAATTTATGCTAAGAAACAAAATGGCCAAGTATGTACAATTATATGCAACAAGGATGGTCATAGCAACTGTTTGTAAAGGTGAAAATTTAGAAACCAAACCTGTCTTAGACATCTAGTGCTGCTGTAACAGAAATACCACAGGTGGATGGCTTTAACAAAGGGTAATTTATTTCCTCACAGTAAAGTAGGCTGAAAGCCCAAATTTAGGGCATCAGCACCAGGGGATGGCTTTCTCTCTCTGTCAGCTCTGGAGGAAGGTCCTTGTCATCAATTTTCCCTTGGTCTGGGAGCTTCTCAGCACAGGAACCAAAGTCCAAAGGATGCGCTCTGCTCCTGGCACTGCTTTCTTGGTGGAATGAGGTCCCCCTATCTCTCTGCTCACACCTCTCTTTTCTCTCCCAAAAGTGATTGGCTCAAGACACAATCCAATTTTGTAGGTTGAGTCCTGCCTTACTAACTGCCACCTGTCCCACCTCATGAACATCACAGAGGTAGGATTTACAACACATAGGAAAATCACATCAGATGGCAAAATGTTGGACAGTTGCAGCCAAACTGATACACATATTTTTGGGGGACACAATTCAATCCATGACAACCTCCATGTGCAATATTTTTGAGAGTGATTAAATTATAATTCACCAATAACATGGAATATTATATAACCATTGAAATAGTATGTGGACTTGTATCTTAATATATTAGTTTAACATATTCAAATTAAATACCTTATTATGTTGTACACAGAAATGTATGTCATGTATTGAATTAATTGCCCCCCCCCCCAAAATATGTGTCAACTTGGTTAGGCCGTGATTCCCAGTATTGTATGATTGTCCTCCATTTTGTGGTTGTAATTTTATGTTAAAGAGGGCTAGGGTGGGATGTAACACCCTTGCTCAGGTCACATCCCTGATCCAATGCAAAGGGAGTTTCCCCAGGGTGTGGTCTGCACCACCTTTTATCTTACAAGAGATAAAGGGAAGCAGGCAGAGAGTGGGGACCTCATACGACCAAGAAAGCAGTGCCAGGAGCAGAGCGCGTCCTTTAGACCCGGGGTCCCTGCACGGAGAAGCTCCTAGTCCAGGGGAGAATTGATGAGAAGGCCAAGGAGAGAGAAAGCCTTCCTGTGGAACTGACAGCTTGAGTTTGGACTTTTAGCCTACTTTACTGTGAAGAAATAAATTTCTCTCTGTTAACGCCATCCACTTGTGGTATTTTTCTTATAGCAGCACTAGATGGCTAAAACAAATATATAACAATAAAATATGTATAGCATGATCCCATTGGGGCATGTGTATGTGTGTACCTGTGTATACACTGGGTACACACGTTGTTGGTATATATGGAGAAAATTTCAGAAGACCATGCACAAAAATATTAGGGGATCCATGTTGTGATAATGAGAGGTGTGTTAATATGGGATGTTTTTATTTTTGCTTTCTACTCATGAGTTAGACATGCTCTTATATAATAAAAACACAAAGGTTTACATAATAAGTAGCTAAATAGGGGTTTAAATAATTATAAATCCCTTGTTTTTCCTGAGTGGATATATAGGTGACTTGATCTTCT